>NC_091129.1:19094670-19129670 GCF_040183065.1 Periplaneta americana
GGTCGATTTGAGATGGAATAGCTCATATAGAGTTTCAATTTTATTTGCTAATACAGTATTCCTTTTATATTTAAGGTAAAAGATGTTTATTTTACTTTTATTTTTAGTAGATTTTTCTGTTTCGTGCAAAATAAGAATGTTCAGAGGATGGCGATTTTAACTGACTTCCTAATGGTAGGAAGATGGCGAAGTATGGAGAATTCTACTTCCCTTCCCTCTTTTGTGTGTGTACGTGGGTTTTATTCAAAATATAGGAAAAACATATTGCGTTGAAAAACCAATAGGTTGGCTACCCTTCAAGCCTTGCTGGTTGCTATGGGTGCTACATCTATTTTCGATAGCCTAGTCGCCACGTGTAGAGAAGAGGTCTGTGAAAGGGAGACTAGAATGTGTTCAGAGTTCACGTCGGAATTTTCGATAACAGAATCACATTGCAGAGTCCGAAGTATAAACTGGAAGTCAATATCAGGCTGCATCATTGGAGACCATATCAGAACATTGATTGTCTGTGTCTTGATTGGATTAAGTAGGGACAAAATTTAGGATTAACTCTTTTTTCGTTTGTTTACGTCCTTTTCGGACTGATTTTAGTTTTAAACGTTCTATGTTATTATCTCAATTACCCAGCATAAACTGATTATTATAGATCAAAAATTTGTCACGAGTTTAAACGGAGAGATATGTAGTTACTTTCAATGCCTACTATATATATAATAATAATAATAATAATAATAATAATAATAATAATAATAATAATAATAATAATAATAAATCTGTAGCCGTTATTTTTCTGGTAATTTTCGATTTTCCAAAAATAATTGGTCCTAACATATATAATTAACCACCCTGAAACCGAAAATCGCTTTTTTGAATTTTTTGTTTGTATGTCTGTCTGTATGTTTGTTACCTTTTCACGCGATAATGGCTGAACCGATTTCGATGAAAATTGGAATATAAATTAAGTTCGTTGTAACTTAGATTATAAGCTATATGGCATTCAAAATACGTTGTTTAAAAGGGGGATTATAAGGGGGCCTGAATTAAATAAATCGAAATATCTCGCTTATTATTGATTTTGTGGAATATGTTACATAACAAAAGTTTCTTCAAAAATGATTTCTGATAAGTTGTATTCTCCGAAAAAGTTTGATAGGACTGATATTTAATGATATAAATGAGTTTTAAAATTAAAATAACTGCCATCTAAGGCGGTGTATTGAAGTAAAAAACAAATGACTTCGTCTATAAGGGGCCTTGGACACAACAATCGAAACCTATGACACATAGTCTACAGACAATGTTTCTGTGTTTGTATGAAGCTAAATTATCCGATTTGTATAAATAATTATTATTTCATCATTGGAAGTGTAGTTTCTCTGGATGGACATAATGCTATAATGTTATTACAGTAACTTGTGAGTGAATTGAAACAGGTAAGATTAAAATAGCTTCTTATGCACAGAAAACTTGACAGGTTATTCTGTATATTCATTTCCTGTATTTCTTATACTAATGTTTATGAACATATTCATTTTTATCTAAGAGAATTAACGAACAAGGAGAGTGTATTGATTTAGTATGCAGTAATAGTACGTTAGCTTAGCAATCCATTATTTTATAATTCAAATTTTAACTATGCTCAATTGAATCGTGTTAAATGCATAAAATACATATGCAATAAATGCAATGCAAAAAATTGGGCAATGAGCCAAGCAGATTATGTTGCGCTGTTGTAAAAGTTGTTCCTCCTGAGATTCAAGAGCTCCCACAACAAATTAAAAACTTTCTAATTCGAGTACACCCGTTATCAACACACTTTTTCATAATATAATATAATATAAACATAATAATAAATCTGTACAATAATATTTCTGTTAATTTTCGCTTTTCCAAAAATAATTGGTAATAACAATTAAGAAACATGTTAAAGGAATTGTCATTGCACCAAATGAGTGATCTCTGTATCAAAATGATCTCATTTTAATATTTTAAATGCAATTTAAATTAAGTAACATATTAAACGATTTATCCTTCTATCAAACACGAATGTTCCCTGGATCAAACGTCCTATTTTAATTATGTAATTACTTTATATTTATTTCTAACGGGTGACGCGGAGCGCACGGTTACGGCTAGTATATATATATATATATATATATATATATATATATATATATATATATATTACACACAGGCCCAATAATATGAATTAATATTAACATTGTCCGAACATTAGTAATTGAAGGTTTAAAAAAAAAAAGAACAATAGTCCAAAAATGCAAATTTGTGTTATTAATGCATATGGTGAGTGTATTGTAGCGGCCATCTACTGAATTAGTTGTTAGTGAAAGAAAACACCACAGTCATTATAGGACTGCAAACTTTCATTGGTTTTCGTAAAAGAACCATAGTTCAAAGACTTTTTCTGTGAACACAACCTTTGTCCAGGACTATGGTAGCATTTACAAATATCCCATTCATATTATCATGAAACATTTATCAATACAATTTTAAACTGCAGTAGACTGACATTACATCTTCTTATGTACGCGGCAAAAGCTACTTCTGAGAAAAATACTTTAACACGTGAATTGTTGTACTAGTTATGGGGTTATCTTTAGATGCAAAATTAACCCCATGTAGGATACATGAGCAACAAGAAGACAGGGTATGATAAAGAAATAGAAGATTAATGGAGATTCAAACTTCAGCCACAACAGAGTATTTTTTCTTAAAACAATCATTGTCCACCGTTACTACATTTACACATGTATTTCTGTGAGACAATTCAAATTATAAATGTACTTCAGTTTTCCCAAGTTTCTACAATAACTTAAGAAATGAAATGATGAATTTCATACTTGTGTCAACAACACCCATGCCAGATAGTTTTTAATTATCCTGAAAATTAATGAGTTTGGACTATGGTTGTTTTGCCAAAAAACCCTTCAATTTAATAGTTCATTTCTCGGCTTTCAATTTTACGCTTAAATCTTTTAATTACACCTTACATCAATGATGTCAACGAGAGCGCAAGCGTGCCTGTTCTGAGCACGTACAGCACGCAGGTACACGTCACTGATTAACTCAAGGGTTGTACAGGGACATCATTTTACTTTTTTACTTCAATTTTTATTGCACCTGAGTTTTTGAATGTTCTTCACTCCCACCCCCTCTACTAGTAAACTTACAACCGTCCTCCACACAAAACCAAGACCGTGTATGCAGTACTGATTTAGTGAGTATAGTACGTTCCAGAAATATGTTCGCGTTCTCCAGTGACGAATGAGCTTTCAATATTGAATCATATTTTCGCACAGGTACTGTCGTCCGTTTGCCTAAGTCGCATCCCAGTTTCCCCCATCTGCTTCTGTTCACCCCTCTGTAAAGTCTAGTAGCTGGGCTGTCTTAGTTCTTTTCTGAAAACATTAATTTATGTTAGGAATTGGACGTCTACGTAATATTATACAACTGTTTAAAATAACTTGAATAAAAGGGCAGTGTTAAGTAATTAACTGTTACGTGATTCCCCCCCCCTTTACTACGACCCTGCGACATAACCACTTGAACGGACAGTGGATAGCATTTCTGAGTAATTTTATCTTTTCGGCTCGGGCAGAAGTGAAGATTAAATTTACAGTACGTAAGGTACTCTTTTATAAAGTAGGTATAGAATTATTTCAACATGAGTTACTCGTACGAAGGACGAAACTGGTAATTGGAATTAGGTACAATAGTCTATAGTGCGATAATATGCACAAAAGAACTGAAGCCTGTATCGAAATGAACGGCCACCATTTTCAAAAATGTGTTTAAATACCTATCCGTATTATGATTATTTTTCAATTTAACTTCTTTCTCTATATTGTATGCTAATGTGCTGTAACAGTACAATATACACTGCATAATTAATACGTCCGAATGGATAGCTCAATTCGTGAGTAAAAACACAAAGTGTTAATACAGTACTGTATTTTGATTAAATAAAAACCTAATGAAAATTGTCAAACTCAAAATTGCGATATTTCCTAGTTTACGTAAATGGATGAACTACTTTTCTTCCCTCCTATATCTAGCAAAGTGATTTGTATTTTACGCCAGTATCATCGAACTCCAGTCTTGTTAGGGGGAGCAAGCGGTGTTTCCTGTTCTAGACTTTTAATCCAAAGATATAGCCAGGTTAATATTAAAAATGGTAGTAAAAATAAAATGATGTACCTGTACATTACACATTGATGAAGAAGTCGTTCAGTAAGTTTTAGGTTGACTGGACTCCTGACTCTTATGAGTGAAAGAGACGAAATATTCATTGTCTGATATATGGAAAGCATTTAGTTACGAAGAGGAGCAATGTGAAACGCCTGAATTTATTAGTTGATGTACATAATGATATATTGAAATTTTGTTGTCTTATTGACATTATATAGTAATAAATGTATGTTTAGATGTACTGTAGAGGCTCTTCCTCGCTGCATTGCATTTAAGTTTACAGAATAAAGTGCAAAAGTATGGATGCTAATAGCGTAGACTCATTATGAATTCTGTCTAAAAATTGTGAAGATATGTCATCCACAGATTTTTAGTTTGACAGTGATCCTTACCATTGTGATGTCCTTTGGTTAAGCCGAGGAAAAGTTCTCTCCATGTTCTTTGAATTGCGTGAACAGAGTCAAGTTAGAAGTTCGCTTTGCCGGGTTATATATCCAGAGTACGAATATTTGAGGCGCAAATTATTTCTATATTTGGCAGTAAGCACGTATGTGAGCAATTTTTCTTATTTGTGAACCTCACAAAACCAAGACTATTACCAAGATTATCTACGATAATATGCGTGCTTGCTACGTCATGCTGCAGGCAAAATAATTTCGCCGGAGAAGGTTGGTGTCGGGTAAAACAAGAAGAAACACTTCTCTATTAGACAAGAAGTCAGGAATTTAAATTTGTTTCTAGAAATGTGCTGTTCTTATAATAAATACATTAGTAAATGTGTAACAGTTACGTAGCATTTAATTAGATAGGCGTCATTACTAAAACCTCTAATATAAAAAATATACTATGTTTATTATTTGTTACAACCCTATTTCATTTTTCCTTATGCACAATGTCCTGTAATTTCTTTCACTTTTGTATTGGTAAGTTTAAAACAGGAAAACAATGTTTTTATACTAGTTGGATTATTAGATAATTATATAAAAATTAATCATATTCTAGCTATTATCTGAAAATATATAAGTTAAGGAGAATCTATGCTTATTATTTATTGTAGCCTACTAGTTTATAATTCTTCGTATTTATTAGAGAGGTACACTCTACAAAACACGTTCTGATTTTTTGTTGTCTTGTATGAATGTAACACGTTATGTATTATTTAAAAACAATTTAATTCATCTTGCAGTGACAGGCCAATAGACTTCACTTTGCTCACCCCTTCTTATTCTCTGTTGCTGGTGTATTATTGTAGTTCACAAAACTACATTTCACGGTCCATCAGTGTCCAGCGGTTCTTACTTTGAGATGATGAAATTTGTTTAAACAAAAGCCGCCCTAAATAACGGTTCGATAGATCGGCCTACTAATCAGTTCATAAAGAATAATAAGTAAACAAAATAATGTTGTGACATTTGGAAAGAAAAAGAAAAAAAAAACATTAAGATAAGAAAACGTAGGAAATCATTTACAATAAAAATTTTGTTCGTTACAAATGATTACTAATTATAGCTAAGGATGATTTTAACACGTGAGATCCTATGACATCAATCGTTGCATCAGAAATTTTATATTGTTTAAGTTGATTTAAAGTTTCACGTGGGATCGTGCCACGGGCACCGAACATGAGCCCAAAAACTGTCCAATGTGTAATGTGGTATTGTGCTCCGAGATGCTGACAACAAGGCTCATATATGACTTGTTTTTCACGACACACCTCTTGTGGCTGTTGCTCATACATCTCGAAAAGGATTGTGGGATCAAGAATGACACCCTTATCCTTCTGCCGATCAATTATGATGATATCAGCCCGTCTAGTAGAGCCATCAGAAGAGACGCAACCAACCTCCTCATAAACCTCATAGGAAGCATTCTGACGGATTGAAGATGCGATGAGAGAACGAACCCTATTATGTCTGTTGATTCGGAGCAATTCTCCATGATGGCAGAAACCCAGGACGTGAGGAAGCGTTTCTTGCTCGTCGCATCTTCTGCAACGGGTTGAGTCAAGAGTTCTACCAGGGAGAGTACGTACAGGTATTGTATTACAGTTCATCTTAATGGCTTGCGTCCACTGACTGCTCGAAAGTCCCTTTTTGGTTGATATCCACGAATTACCTCTCTTCCAGTGGCAATAGAAAACGACTCCCAAACCTTTACTTTTCAATTTGCTCCATTGATGAAAAGAATCTACACGCAATCATTTTCTTAGTTTTTGAGAAGAAATACGTTCAGAGCACAGGCACAGAGTTTTTTGTTTATTAAAACACGTGAGCTGCTGTCACAGTTCAAATTTGTATGCTATTAAATATTTTTAAAACATTTAAAAATAAAAGCATGTGAAAACTAATTCTACTACACAAATTTTGATATGGATAGTGCAACTAGTAGTTGAGTTAGCCTCAGAAGCGCGTGTATAATAATTCGAATAATTGCAAATTTATAATTTTATTTTTCGTGGAAACGATAATCGTTACAAAATTATGTCGTTAAATGCGAATTAAATCATCGCCCACAACATGGGACTTAATACCATTACCTGCCGTGAATATTTAACTGCACCCGATAAACATTAAATTAACACCTGAATGAATAGCGGGCGTTGGGAGTGTCATATTTGTGCTAACGTAATGTCCATATTCACGAAGCTAATAAAATATCGACTCTAATATGTTCAGCCCACATAGCTAGCTGTTAATAATAGCAACATATCTATTTTATAATCTTAGGTAGGTTTATTTTGTATCATCTTACAGTTTCTACATTCAATAATGATAAATTCTGTCACGCAGATTAAAAATGTAGATAAGATTATATAATTACATAATCTATCATTTCTGTACTGTGAACCGTAAGTAATATCATTAATTTCAGGGGTTATTCTTTGAGATATTTCAAATAAAAAAAGTAATACAATTTTGGTCGTTTTAGCTTCCTTTTCAAGAAAAAATTATTTCGTATGAAATATGTCATAGCGTGTTTTGGGAAAGCCATTGACTTAGTTCCCACTATGGTCAGTCAGTTCAAGAGAGCAGAGTATTATGATAATAATAAATTATTGAAATGTGTAGAAATTTTACCTGAACAAATGTAGGGGAGAGTTGGGTAGTATCGGACGTCGGGTAATATCGGACAGTGAGTTTCTTTCATCTACCACACGATGATAGTACCTGGTTGACATGGTTATGTTTCTGTGATGTCGCATACAGAAACGTAACCATGTCATCAATGAAATGTCGCAAGTCTCTCGTGGTTCTTCGCAAGTCTCTCGTGGTCCTTCGCAAGTCTCTCGTGGTCCTTCGCAAGTCTCTCGTGGCTCCGACTTAAAGAACGCAGAACTTTACACTCTTTGTCTTTACTCTTTCGAATTCTGCACACCTCAACACCAAATTACCTTTCGTCTCGTTTCTCTTATCTATACTCTAACCACGACGTAAATACCAGATCACTTATCTGTGGCACGCTAAATATACCTCTTCATAGAACATCTTGTTATTCCTCATCTTTTACAATATCCACCTCGCGTCAATGGAATTCCTTGTCACAAAGTATTAGGGGTTGCAAGACAACAAACACCTTTAAGAACAGCTTAAAAGATAACCTTTTTAGCATTTCACTCCAATCATACTGATTTAAACTATCACTGACTACACTGTTACTTTTTTCTTTAGACATCATCCTGATTGTGATGTATTTTCAAAATTGTCTCATAATAATCTCTTTCTATTATCTAATATCATTTGAAATATATTAACATCCTATGTATTTTAGTTTAATTCTGCTACACAGTTTATTTCAGTGTTTAATTAATAGTTCATAGTATTTTGTTGTTTAATTCGTAAATAACTCTTGTATACATGTAACTCTCATCTAAATCAAATTGTTGAATTCTTTGTAAGTTCATGCATATGTATATACACTTTTTGCTGGTTGAGTGGAAGAGAAGGCCTTACGGCCTTAACTCTGCCAGCTAAAATAAATTATTATTATTATTATTATTATTATTATTATTATTATTATTATTATTATTATGTCCGATACTACCCAACTCTCCCCTATCTTTTCGTTCTGCAAATGAATTTTAAAATGTTATAAGTGAGAATCGAAGCCACACCCAAGCGCAACTCCTGATCACTAGACAAACGCACTACCGCCTGAGCTAGTCCGATGGCCCTCATGTTCTTTTTACAGCCGTTAGTTTACTGAAGTTGATCTTGTGGGTAGATTTTGCGGTGCAATAGTTACCAGCTGTTTTACTGCTCCGTAATAAATAATTGTTTTATGAATTAATTTCAAGTTAGGAATAATGGCAAATAATACGAAAACTCACGAAGGACTTCTTTCTCGGTAACACTTTATCATCTAGAAATTCCTATCGTCCTGGCCGGGCTTTGAAATGGGGTCCCGAATGTTCGAGAAAAGAAATTATATAATAATACACTTATGTCAAAGGAATTACAGTTTTAAATTTCCTTCCTTTTGATTAGATTAGAACGTTTGCATATTATCGCCGCTCTCTCATGGTTAACATTCGGCAGGTCTTTGAGCGGCCTCGTGCATAACATTCGGCAAGTCTTTCAAATTTAATTGCATTATTGTTTTCAATTTCTTATGTCGCCTCTCCAATCACTCGTCTCAATTTCAATATTGCAACCAATAAGCTGCTTTCATTATTAAACGACACGTACTTGTCTAATCCACGTGGACTAAAACCGAGGTTGCAATGTCTTGTGCTGAGGACGAACATTAAGGTATGTGATTAAAAATTATTATTAAAGAGTTATTATTAAGAGTTAAGAATGTCAACGTACTCGTATATGAAATACTTACTGGCTTTTAAGGAACACGGAGATTCATTGCCGCTCTCACATAAGTCCGCCATCGGTCCCTATCATGAGCAAGATTAATCCACTCTCTATCGTCATATCCCATCTCCCTCAAATCCGTTTTAATATCATCCTCCCATCTACGTCTCGGCCTCCCCAAAGGTCTTTTTCCCTCCGGCCTCCCTATATGCAATTCTGGATTCGCCCATACGTGCTACATGCCCTACCCATCTCAAACGTCTGGATTTAATGTTCTTAATTATGTCAGGTGATGAATACAATGCGTGAAGTTCTGCGTTGTGTAACTTTCTCCATTCTCCTGTAACTTCATTCTGTATATGAAATAATAATAATAATAATAATAATAATAATAATAATAGCCATTTAACAATATAACAAACTAGTGCTTATTCTTATCGAGGAAGTAGACATGACAACGTGACGCTTAGAGTGAAACCTACAGAGCAACAATCGGTCGGCAAAATTGTTTTTTTTTTATTATCATCCAATTTAATAATCCCTATTTCACCCTGAGGTATATTAGGGTTATAGTTGGCATCAAAATACATATATTTTATAACTAATAAACAATAGTAAATTTATAACATAAAATAGTGGTCACAGTTACAATTCACATGAATTATGTAGAAGATTGCACCTTAATGAAAGAATGGATCCTGTTAAAGATTAATGGGATGTTTGAGGAATAATCAATGCAAAAGATATACAAGAATGTCTAACCGTTTCAGAGTAAATCACGATCTTAAAAAGATAATCAACAGTAAATTAATAAAACAAAGTTTCACTTTCACTTTCAAATTAATACTTAATTCATGATCAATGAAACAGTTAAGAGTAATAAAGAGATATTACAAGCAATGATTTACGGTTACAAGTTACATACATGATTCAGGAACAATTACAATAATTAAAATATAACACAAGTAATGACTTACAACTAAAGAATAACAAAATTCTTGAAGGGCAATATATAATGGTAGAGGCAATACAAAAGATTTAAAAACAAATGTAAACAGTACAGTAAAGGAATAGTAGAAAAATGACTTAAGATTACAAATTAAACACATCCTTTTTAAAGCAATAGGTAACAACAAAGAGATACTAATAACAATACACTGACTGTAGTTACAGAATAAACACATTATTTTAAAAACAAACACGCAAAGGATTAATAGCTATTTTCCGGCATCATTCAAAGGGACCATGACTCTAATTCACATCTTCTTGACGTTATTTCGTATATTATTTTGTGTTTCAATCTATTTCAATTTGTTATTTTTCACTGTAACAACAAAATATGTTTCATAAAGCCTCAAGGCATTTCTCTATACTTATTGTATAATGGTACTCTTTATTAATGGCAACCTGTAATGATTATAGGAAGAAATATATACAAAACTAGCAATACCTGTGCGTTCCGCTGCACCCGTTAGAAATAAATATAAAGTAATTACATAATTAAAATAGGACATTTGATCCAGGGAAGATTCGTGTTTGATAGAAGGATAAATTCGTTTAATATGTTACTTAATTTTAATTGTATTTAAATAATTAAAATGCGATCATTTTGGCCCAGAGACCACTCATTTGGTGCAATGACAATTCCTTTAACAAGTTTCTTAATTTTTATTACATGCATCCATACTTTAATGAAGACTGACATATCATTTAGGTTTAATGTGTATACTTTATTTTACTTGCTGTATGTTTCCATTGAATTATGGTAACTTAATTTTAACCCTGGTTTCCTACGTATTCAGTACATGGCGCTTGGACCACTATGGTTCTGAACCCTTCACATAACTTATATTATATTATATTATATTATATTATATTATATAAAAAATGTGTTCATAACGGATGTACACCGATAAGTAAGTTTTTAATTTGTAATGGGGGCTCTTGAATCTCAGGAGGAACAAATTTTATTTTATAACAGCGCAACATAATCTGCTTGGCTCATTACCCAATTTTTTTGCATTGCATTTAATGCATATGTATTTTATGTATTTTAACACGATTCAATTGAGCATAGTTAAAATTTGGATTATACAATAATGGAATGCTAAGCTAACATATTTTTACTGCATAATAAATTAATACACTCTTGTGGCTCGTTAATTCTCTGAGATAAACATTATTTTAAGAAATACAGGAAACGAATACACAGAATTGCCTATCAAGTTGTTTGTGCATAAGAAGCTATTTTAATCTTACCTGTCTTCAATTCACTCAGAAGTTACTGTAATAACATTATAGCATTATGTCCATACAGAGAAACTACACTTTCCAATGGTGAAATAATAATTAATTACACAAATCGGTTAATTTAGCTTCCGATATTACGTCATACAAACACAGAAACATTCTTTGTAGGCTATGATTCATAGCTTTCGATTGTTGTTGACCAAGGCCCCTTATAGACGAATTAATTTGTTTATTTCATTACACCGCCTTAGATGGCAGTTATTTTAATTTTGAAACTCATTTATCTCATTAAATATCAGTCCTATCAATCTTTTTCAAAGAATAAAACTTATCGGAAATGATTTTTTAAGAAATGTTTGTTATTTAACATATTTCACAAAAATCAATAATAAGTGAGATATTTCGATTTATTTAATTCAGACCCCCTTATAACCCCCTTTTAAATAATGTAATTTTAATACCATATAGCCTAAAATCTAGGTTACAACGAACTTAATTTATATTCCAATTTTCATCGAAATCGGTTGAGGCATTATCACGTGAAAAGGTAACAAACATACAGACAGACACAAACAAAAATTTCAAAAAAGCGATTTTCGGTTTCAGGGTGGTTAATTATATATGTTAGGATCAATTATTTTTGGAAAATCGAAAATTACCAGAAAAATTTCGGCTACAGATTTATTATTAGTATAGATTATATTTTAAAAGCACACCGCACGTTATACAGATGTGGACAAATTATTAGCAAAATTGAAGATTTTTACAATATATTTTTACAAAATATGATTCTTCAATTTAGACTACAGTTGACATTTTTTGCGTATTTCCCAATTATTAGCAAAATTGAAGGTTTGTATTGTATATTTTTAGAAAATTTAAGTCTTCAATTTGGACTACATTGGATATTTTTGCATATTTACAAATTATTAGCAAAACTGAAGATTTTTATTATATATTTTTACAAAATTCGATTCTTCAATTTGGAATACAGTTGACATTTTGGATATTTTCAAATTATTAGCAAAACTGAAGATTTTTATTTTATATTTTTACAAAATTTGACTCTTCAATTTAGACTGTAGTTAACATTTTTGCTAATTTATAAATTATTAGCAAAATTGAAGATTTTTATTATATATTTTTACAAAATTTAACTCTTCAATTTAAACTAAAGTTGACATTTTTGCATAGTTCTGTCTATTGTAATGATAGAAATATGCAAAATTATCAACCGTAATCTAAATTAAAAAGTCAAATTTTGTGAACAGAATTATCATAAAAATCGTCAATTTTGTTAATAATTTGTCCACGTCTGTAGTATGATGCTGGCATGTTAAGCATGAGGCTGCGGCGATAATAACCAAAATCATTCCGTGGTTAAATCGGAAGTTTGATTTGTTTGCCAGTTGAGATCTTTGAGTTGGACAAAGCTGATACTCGACGTTGTCGCATTCGTTCCTTGTGCATACACGAATTTCTGCAGCAAGCTTATATAGGAATGTGCGTTCTATGTCTGTCGAGGGACTCTCTATTGAAAAACTTATAACAGCAGAAAGTATTTCTTGGAAATATGAATGGCCCACGTAGTAAAAATAATGTTGGTAAAAATTTCAGTTCTGTCAAAAGAATTCAACTTCTCATATCGTGTTCTCTTCGTTCCTCGTTTCGTAAAACGTCTTGGGAATGAGGGATTGTCATTCTCCTTTCCCCTCTTTGCGGTTTAACCTTCTCGACTCGCAATCTCAGCTTCTTTCGTGATTTTCATAAAAATCTACTCCATGGCACGAACCGCGATTATAATGCTGATGATAATGCCAACATAGTAAATCATCAAGTCACATATGTTATGGTAGCGTAATATGGCAATGCACCGAATGGGGCGTTCTCACATTATAATATTCCTGAAATTTTTTCGACGTACTCAAGAAGACATTTCTCATAGAGCGATACTCAGCTACCGAGATTCTTGTGAAAGTATGGATATGTAAATAAACCCAATCTTTCATTGGTGCAATAATGTTTCGTCAAAGTTAAATTCTAATTGGTATTTTCATAGTTATATTGTTTCAATAATATTTCATAGATATTAAAATGTAATTATTTTTCTCGCCTTTACATCGTTTCAATAATGTATGATGAATCTTAAACTCTGATTATTATTCTTATGGTTACATTGTTTCAGTAATGATTCATGATGATGAATTCTGGTAATGATTTATTGATAAAATTAGACGTATCATGATTCCCGGACATTTTCCCGAATCCGCATTCCCGAACATCCATTTTCCCGATTTCTTTGATTTCCATTTTTCTACATACAAAATTCCCGAATCCATATTTCCGATTTCTTTGATATCCATTTACAAAACGAATTTTTTCTTAGATTCTATTTAATGAAGAAATCTGAAATGTTCAGGAACTACAGATATTTGAACATCCGTCCTTTGAGGGCTGAAATGAATTACATAGTGTGTAAGTAGTATTACGAATTACAGTTTATTTCTGTTTTTTAAATGAAATTCGGGTCCGTAGCTTCGGGAAAGTCGATACTAGAAAAGGTAGCTTCGGGAAAACATCCATTCGGGAATACGGATTCGAGAAAATGGGTGGGAACGTAGGATCATAGATACATAGACAAAGTAAAAAAAAAAACGAAAATACTCTATTAACACTATTTTCCATAAATTCATGTATATCATAAAAAGGGTTTTTGATTATCCAGTCACGAATAACACTTTTAAATTTATTACAATTAATAATATATGTACTATAAGAAAGTTCTTTTTTAGAATTTATAAAACAGTTATATTACCGGTTGTTCTTTATGGTTGTGAAACTTGGACTCTCACTTTGAGAGAGGAACGTAGGTTAAGGGTGTTTGAGAATAAGGTGCTTAGGAAAATATTTGGGGCTAAAAGGGATGAAGTTACAGGAGAATGAAGAAACTTACACAACAGAGAACTGCACGCATTACATTCTTCACTTGACATAATTAGGAACATTAAATCCAGACATTTGAGATGGACAGGGCATGTGGCACGTATGGGCGAATCCAGAAATGCATATAGAGTGTTAGTTGGGAGGCCGGAGAGAAAAAGACCTTTAGGGAGGCGGAGACGTAGATGGGAAGATAATATTAAAATGGATTTGAGGGAGGTGGGATATGATGATAGAGAATGGATTAATCTTGCTCAGGATAGCGACCAATGGCGGGCTTATGTGAGAGCGGCAATGAACCTCTGGGTTCCTTAAAAGCCAGTAAGTAAGTAAGTACTATAAGTAAGTTTATTAAACTTCGATAATACAATAATTGATGTGAACAATTGTTTAGACATTGCTAATCTAATCCTAGGGGTCACAAGGTGGTAATTATGTCTTGCAGAATAGTAATGAAACTCACTATGTTGATAAGAATTATTTAAATTAGATTGAATTTTAACCAAACATTGAAAAATATACAAATTAACAACAGTTAAATATCAGTGTAATTGTGCCTAGAAAACCTGTTTTGGTCAGCCACAAACTTCACTTTGACTGAACTGTGGGCTCTTGCTCAGAAAGCTAATCCTGTAGCTATTGAGGTAACGCTGCTTACCTAGGAGAAACATATTCTAAACAGATTACGGTAATGGCTGATCTAGTACCGAGGCAGTCCAGAGAGAGCGCCTATAGCTAAATTAATTAATCGTAGTGACAGTAGAACAATTCGCTGCGGGTCGGGTTTGAATCTCGGTACACATCGCCTATTTGCCCCCGAGTATGCCCTTTTACTTCGGTTTAATTATAATTGATCATATCCAATTAATTGCTAATCACAGAAGTATGCTCCTTCATTTTTCCACGTTGTGGATCACCGCAAAAACTGATGATCAGGTTTCAAGGTATTATGATATACTAGTTTGCTTTTTGCTTTCTCTAATTCTGATAATGATTTTGAAATATTGAGGTGAAGATGTTGTGTAGTGAAAATTAAATTTGTTAACTCATGAGCAAATTAGTCTTTCTATACTCTTGTTGTTTTGTAAGATCTCAGATCAATTTGAAATGAGATTTTAATAGAAAGTAACATATTAGAACAATTAAATACGAGGCGCGTCCATAAACTAACTTTCCCACTCGTCCCACAGCTGGTAAACCATATGTTGCGTGAAGCGACTGCGTCTACGTGATAGAGTAATGTCCTGGCATGGCGCATGCGCTAGCGGAACTTCCCGAGTGCTCTCAGTAGCTTCGTTGCATCGGTTGAAGATGGACGTTCCTATTCCAGCTCCCGCCGCGTGAAGTCCGGTCAGTGATGAAGCTTTTGAATGCATAGGGCATAGCGCCGATTGGAATTGATCATCATGTCAGCTGTGCCTAACGTCATGAGCAAGCAGATGGTGCGTTGCTCCACAAGGTCGTCTGTGATGATGGTTGGCCTCCCACTGCGCACCTCGTCATGCAAATTTTGGCGTCCTGCTGAAAATCGTCTACAGCAGCATCGCACCATCTGCTTGCCCATACCTCACCTTTACCAGTATCTTTTTTTTTAGGTAGGTTATTTTACGACCCTTTATCAACATCTAAGGTTATTTAGCGTCTGAATGAGATGAAGGTGATAATGCCGGCGAAATAAGTCCGGGGTCCAACACCGAAAGTTACCTAGCATTTGCTCATATTGGATTGAGGGAAAACCCCGGAAAAAACCTCAACCAGGTAACTTGCCCCGACCGGGATTCCAACCCGGGCCACCTGGTTTCGCGGCCAGACGCGCTGACCGTTACTCCACAGGTGTGGACTTTTTTTTTACCAGTATCCAACGAACCTTTAATGTTAATTATTTGAAAAGTAATATTCGTACTGTTTTAAGAGTCCAATTTCAAAATAATAGTATTTTACAAAATTTCCATCAATATCCGCCAAGAGTACAAATCAATCTCTAAAATCTCCGCCGACACCAATATTAAAAAACACAAATGATAAAATTAATCTTCATAAATACCTGCCCTGGAAATAAGCTTAATTAATATAAGCTCTTTCTTCTATAGTAAAACGCAACCATATTTCTGAAACACACTATACTCTGTACTGTTTACTTTACTGTTAGAAGATTTCGAATGCAACAGAGGCTATAAGTTTGTGTGGCTGACGGGAGCAAGAATATTACTGCAAGGTGTGGAAGTCAAGTACATTAGGAAACGCAAGTGTAATAAAAATGCAAGTAAAAATAAAGTGATATCCCGGCACAAAGTCTCAGCAGACGCGAAATGAATATAAAGCCTCTTTCCGGTTTTCAACAGACTCGGTTATTTAAATTTACATGCTTCATTTCCGCTACTGTTGGGATGTCTATGAATTAGGGCGAAGTTTGTAGCATCTTAATATCCCTTCTCATGTTCGAACATTGCACGACACTAACGTCTACTGCCACTTGTCTTAAAATGTAATCACATTGAGCATTTCCTATGATGTTGATGGACAATACTCATATTTCGGATGATATTAATTTCGGGACCAAAGTTTAATAAATTATTTTCTCTTTTAATGCTAATTGCTCAAGATATTGAATGTCCACACCTATTGAGTAACGGTTCGCGCGTCTTGCCGCGAAACCAGGTGGCCCGGGTTCGATTCCCGGTCGGGGCAAGTTACCTGGTTGAGGTTTTTTCCGGGGTTTTCCCTTAACCCAATATGATCAAATGCTGGATAACTTACGGTGCTGGACCCCGGACTCATTTCACCGGCATTATCACCTTCATCTCATTCAGACGCTAAATAACCTGAGTTGTTGATAAAGCGTCGTAAAATAACCTACTAAAAAAGATATTGAATGCTTTTTAACACTCTTTATAAATGTGAAAGAACGTCGAATGGTGATAATGGAAACGGGAGTATCTTGCCCCGACTAATTTTTTCCCCCAAATTCCGCATTGTCTTCGCGATTGTGAGGGTGGAAAACTGATGTCCCTGCCATCAGGCAAATGATGCAACAAACAGTGGATCCCTGAACGCGAAATGATTAAGTAAATGGAGTGTTGATTGCCTAAGTGTCTTGGTCGAAGCAACCGCAACTTGTGTTAAATATCAGCATTGATTGTAGTTACAAAAAGCGGGGACGAACAATTACGAACATAAACAGAGCTCATCTAATGAATCATCCGAAGCAGCTGAACGTGTCCAAGCTGGTATCAAGTATCATGGAGTCAATTATGCAAGTTCCCCGACTAGAATGTTAATGTTGTGTTAGTGGAGTTCCTTATTGTCTGCGTTGCTAAGTGCTCTCTCTCTGTCCGACAAACTTCCCAAACAATATCCTCCGCCTCGCCATAGGGCATTCTTAGTGATGTATAAAATTAAACAGGGATAACCAAAACAAACTTATACTTGTGAATGTATTACTATATACAGGGTGATTAATAAATATCTCTATAAACTTTGTGGCTGTAATGTTGAGGTGAAATGAAATGATTAGCCTAAAAATGTCCCGTTAAGGGCAAAGACCTCCTCCTATAGAGGGAGTGCTCTATTTGTCTCACGCGGTGAGCTACTCCGCGTAAGAGGTGTTTACAACCTAGGAATTGTTCACTTGGTTCACATTCTGCACTGTTTGATATTGTTCGCTTGTTTCTGTCGCACTGGTTTTAGTCGCTGGTCACTTGTCTTCTTAGGTTTTTCCAGTCTTCCCTATGTCTTGCTCTGCTTGACCAATGGCTTCCTACACGTTCACTGAAGAGATCGGCCCATCTTCTTCTTGGTTTTCCTCGTGATCTCTTGGCAATTGCGGGGATCCCATAGTGTGACATTTTGCGTCCATCTTCCGTCTCTAAGTCGTGCAACATGGCCTCCCCACTTCCATTTGGTGTTGGTGGCTTGCAGTGCTGGATCTTTAATTGCTGACATATTTTGTAGCACTTCGTTTGGAACTCTGTCCCTCAGTGATAAGGCTAGAATCTTTCTCAGCATCTTTCTTTGGCATATTTGGAGACTGTCACGGAGTTTGGCAGTAAGAGACCATGTCTGACACCCATATGACAGTACAGGAGTTACGCAGGTCTCCAGTATTTCTATTCTGAGTTTCTTGCTGTGTGTTCTCTCCAGTACGATTGACTTGAGAGCCCAGAATGCCTTCCACGCGAGAGAAATCCTTCGTTTTATTTCCTTCTCTGGAGAGGTAAAAAAATTAATGTTCTATACAACTTTTCCCACAAGTCCATACTTTCAGAGTTATGATGCAAAATGTCCTACCTTTCAAGGTACAAAAACATGGACCAATAAAGCCTTTGGATGTGTCATGTTCTTTTACATAGCGATTGCGTTAGATGTTTTGTTATTCGTACATCCCAGCACAATTGATCCCGACCTGATAGGACTTTGTTTACTGTACGTAGGTATGAACTGATCTTGAAATTTTACAGACTCCGTTCAACTCATTCTGAACAGTTTCATAGCTACGTTCGGAATTTGATTCGCATAAACGAGCGCCTTCAGACAAACCCCAACATTAGAAGTCCGGTGATCTGGGTGGCCAAGCGACTAATGTTGCACGATCTATCGTACCGTACACAACTGAAGCCTACTGAACTAAAGACAAAACGAATGTGTACTTATGAGACGCGGTATTGTAAGAACTGCAAGAGCGCTGTACAAATGAACATACCTACGCACAGTAAACAAAGTCCTATCAGGTAGGAATCAACTGTAGTGAGTGTACGAATAACAAACACCTACCGCAGTCGCTATGTAGGCGAATGTGGCACATTGGAAAGCTTTACTGGTGCATGTTTTTTATGCCTAGCAAGGTAGAACATTATAATTACATCATAATTCTGAAATTAGGGATTTCCGGGAAAAGTTGTAAAGAGCATTTTTAGTCTTAATTCTACCTCTACTTTACACGCAAAAAGTTTGTAAAAGTACTTACGAATCACCCTGTATAGGGTATATATAACCCTACTGCCAGACACTTGGTTGGACTCACATGACATAGGGTTAACATCACTGCGGTTGCACGTCTAATACAAAGGAGGACACCACTTGAAAACGGAAGAACGTTCATGCTGGAGAATGGAATTTCATCTCACTACCGTATCCTTGGAGAGTTAAATTTAATTTTAATTATGATTTATACAGGGTGATTCAAGATTACTGTTGAATATTTTACGGGGTAGTAGAATTCACTATTCTGAGAAAAATGTTCGTATTGCCTAAACACGTGTCCAATTTTCATGGAATGTAGAAATACAGCTGATTGAATGTTGCACATGATTGCATTATTTCGACGATCACGCCCTCTTCATACTGGGGGCGGAATTGTATCTCTCTAGCGTACCCTTAGCGAGTTAAATTTAATTTTAATTGAAGGGCTCAGAGCCAAAGGCGACCAACACATAATTTTGTATTGTTCATTATTAGGCCTTTTTTCAAAACTATACATCGTTGTTATAGATTGATGCTATACTTTTGTATTTATCTCACTGAGCTGTAATCTCTCCTATATTCATTCTCGAGATATAGATAATAAATTAGCCAAATTTCAACAGCTGCTAAGAACAATTATAAATGCACTGTTTAAGAAGGTCCGACAAGACACAATTTTGAAATTCTACAAAACAATGGCCATTCCAACTTTGCTATATGGATCAGAAACTTGGACTCTAACAACTAGTCAACTGAAAAGAATAGAAGCAGCTGAGATGAGATTACTAAGACCGCTAGCAGGCTGCACTCTCTATGACCATAAATATAATGAAGGCATCCGACAAGAACTAAATATCGCAGCCATTACAGAGACAATCCACAAGTATCGGAGCAACTGGCATGAGCATGTTCTATGGATGCCAAATGATAGACTACCCAGGAGATTATTAAATTACAGACCCCTTGGATACAGAGATCGTGAAGCGATGGAGAGACCAGCTTTTCACCTGAGACGGAACAGGCCAAATGGCCTAAACCCTGATAGCTATTGATGATGATGATTTTCTTCGTAGTTTTCATATGTTATTTATATCACCATGAAATAAAAATCAACTTTAAGGGCGGATACTTTTCACGAAGGAAAGAAAAGGAATTAACACAAATAAAATTTAAATGTTATTCCAAAACAATCCTTCTCTCGACTGTTGACCAAATTGCAGTTTAATAAGTTAGAAGAGAATAAACTTAGAATATTTATAGGAATTTATTATACGTTAAATTAAATGAACTCGTGTCCCTTCTCTACTGAACTACATATGTGGGTAATACACAAAACAGTAGCGTTTATGTAATAATATTCGGTTGTCAGGTATGACGTATGTTGGAGGAGTAATGAATAACACAGTCTCTGATGTTGTAGTTCATTGCTTTACAGATTAAAAATAAATAAAATTGCGAACAAAAAATGCCGCATATTTTCATCTTTGATATTCCCTGGAAATATTTTTTGTTTTATGTGTTATATGCAATGAATATTTTGAATAACTTTTATGTGTATTTTATAGACTTCACACTCTAAATAAAGCCGTGAAGCAAAGAAAGCATTTTTTTCTTAAATTTAATTACGCAAAGTTTTATTCCTTTACAACAGCTTGTATCCAAATTATTAGTTTCAGCGCGACATTTTATTAATAAAAAGTTACTTTGTTAGAGTCTGGACTGAACTTATTGGCGACTTGTTATTCAGTATTATTATTTCCTTGTACATTGCAGTATTCTGTATAGTGTTTCTCAGAACTACATGAATGTGCAAGCTCTTTGTAATGAATGACAAAGAAACGTATGAATTATTAGATAACAAAATAATACATAATGAAGGGGAGAGGGAATTGCCTATCTACAAGATGTTAAATTATGTTTCACATAAGAAAAGTTTTCTAAAAAACTGTTGAAGTTAAACAGTTGGTTTTTATAGCTTTTGAACACATAACTTGGCTTTATATCTGAACAGTAGATTTTCTTTAATTGAGTCGCCTAGAATCAAACTACGCTTTATCAAAAAATCTGTTTTGTCAGGAAAGACTTAAAATTAGTGCAGTTAGAGTCCAAAGAGTAATTTTTACAACTAAACTTAAGACAGATAAATTCCAGTTTTTCTCCAAACGAGCAGTTTATAACATTCCCTGAAAAATTCCGCACTCAAACATACCTTAATCCCATTTATAAAGTGATTTGTACATTTACACTGATGGATCTCTCATGGATCAAAATGAAGGACCTGGAGCAGGAGTTACTTGGCAATACTTTTCTCTTTATAAAAATGTTGGCAAGTAGCCTACACAACAAATTTTGATTGTGGAGTTGAAGCCATTTATAAAGGGTGCGTCAGAAAGAACGGATGGATTTCAAACTATCGATACGCAACGAGGAGAGAGATATAGTGAGGGGGACCACGACTGTTGGGTCAGCCATAGAATGCAGTTTCAGTTGAGAATATGGTGTTGGTCTGGTGTACAACGTGCTTTCATCGTAGAGACATTTTTGAAAAATGAAGAGTCTGTGATCGCCACTCAGGACTCATTTCGACATCGGATGTCACGCTAGGATTCCAACTTGGAATACAATTTTGCGGTGGGTGGCTTCATTTCGTATCACAGGTTCAACATTAAAGAAGAAATCACCTGGACGAAATTCTATTGCACTGAGATTGTCCGAGGCTACGGTAAGATCTCGCGCCCTGCGACTTCTTTCTTTGGGACCATTTGAAGGCGTAAGTTTGTAAACATCGATCACATACACTGGACGAACTGAAGACAGCGATTCGTGAAGAAATCGTGGCAATTGCACCAGCTATGACTGTGAAAGTGATGGCGAACATTAGAAAACGCATCGATGCCTGTATTGAAAGCCAAGGACATCATATGGATAATGTTGTTTTACATAAATAAACTGCATATATTGGTGAATATGTTGATAACAATAAATTTTTGATTTGATGAATCTTTACAATTTTCTTGCCATGTGAAATCCATCCGTTCTTTCTGACGCACCCTGTACATCATTTCAAAATGTATTTGTTTGGCTAAACCAGTGCAAAAACATAGTCATCCTGTCTGACTCCAAAGCTGCAATCTAGTCCATCAGCTCAACTACATGCCCTAAAATTGAAAAAATAAAAGTAATTCATTGCATGGTAAAACAAATTCAAATGCTAAATAAAAATATGGTCTTCCAATGGATCCCGGCCCACTGCGGACTGAACGGTAACGAGAAAGCAGATATGTTAGCAAAGAAGGGAACTAAAATCAACTTAAAAACAAATTTCAAGTTGCCATATGAATCAATAAAACGAGTCATAAAAAGAATAAGTAACAGCGAACAGGCAAAACATCAAAATTCAAAATGGAAAGA
Source organism: Periplaneta americana (assembly GCF_040183065.1). Lineage (NCBI taxonomy): Eukaryota > Metazoa > Arthropoda > Insecta > Blattodea > Blattidae > Periplaneta > Periplaneta americana. The sequence goes on from NC_091129.1 coordinate 19,117,242, forward strand.
ATCACTCAAAGATCCAAAACTAATTCCTGATCTACCTCGAAAATCTGCCGTGGCCATGTTTAGATTGATTACTGGTCATTATTGCCTCAGTAAACATCTCCATCGTATTGGAGTACTGAATTCACCTAAATGCTTACTGTGCGCCAGAGAAGAGGACATGGAGATGGAGCACCTGGCTAATTGTAAAACTCTTAGGACATTTGTGGACCTTCCATCAAAATATTGGGAAGCAAGAAGGATGATGACTTCATTGTTAAATCCAGAGCATTAGACACACACACATAAAGTGAAATTACAACCAAGTCTCCTCAGGTAGTCAAGACGTCTATTGCTGGCATTTTAGTCTTGACATATAAGTCTAATTCGTCTTTGAAGATGTAACCAATTTCTCTTAGGCTGTTCCCGCACTCGTCTATCCATTCTGCAATCATTGTCCGAGTGTCTCTCTTTTGCTTTAGAAGTTGAGTCAGTGCGATTGGATGGTGTTTTGCGAACAGTACTTGCAGGTGATTTTTTTGCCAATCCGACAAATTGTTTGTACCATGTTCGTTGTTTATAGTAGATAATAATTTCTAGTGTTGTGGGATTTAATCGAGTAATCTAATGGATTAATAGATCAATTTCTGTTATAAGATTAATTGTTAAAAAATATTTAATCGAATAATCGAGTCGATTAAAATTAATCGGTTGTAGTTTATATTAATTATTTTGTTAATACAAACTCATACTGAAACTTTCGACAATATTTTTCTCCCGGAAGTTGCTTAATTAAAAGCACAATAGTACTGTTATTTTCTAACTGTAAACCAGGTAGCGTAGAGAAAATCTTTGAACAAACACTTCAGAAAGAGATGGACATATAAGGACAGTGCCCTAGTCTGCCTCTATTGAAAGTTGAAACACAATACGAAACTCTTATTAAGTTTTATGGTTTTCCAAGAAAACTTCCTCCTTATTGTCGGCTCATCTTCCTAGTATATTAAATACATACTTTTCTGGGATTCGTCCTCCTCATTTCTTATAAAATAACCATGTATACAATGTGTGCAAGTGAGAGCGTAACTATCTTCTTTTTCTAAAATCTGGTAATTCAGATTACAATAGGGGCCAGTCTTCTGTTTCGACCGCTGTAGTTTTGCAGGTGTTTGCAGTTCCTGTACTGAGTTTGTATATGACGGTTGTGTGTTTAGTTTGATAAAGAAAAAAAAATCAGTTTTACGTGGTTTGTCAAAAGTGTAAATTCAATTATGTCATATGAGAATCTGAGAGGTAAACTCGGTGAAACGTTTGGATTTAAATTGAACGTTCGTGGAGAAGTGCTTGACAGAAAAAAAGTTTTTTTTTTCGTGTTTAGTGATGCAGGAAACATTGTTACTAAACGTACAGCGGCACTTAATTCGGAGCATATGAATGCACTCACATGTTTAAAATCATGGATGAAGCAGTATTAACTAGGTGAGTCTTCATACTTTTTGTTATTAATGTTTGTCTCAAAAATTTCTACAGAAATTGACGCAATAAATTATAAGCCTCATAATAAATAAATTAGTAAGTAATTAAAATAGTTGTTTTGTAATACAACGATACAATATACAGAGTGTTTCAATAATACGGGGCATAATTTCAGGTATGTATTTCCCACATGCAGACAAACAAAATAGTTCATTACAACATGTGTCCGGAAATGCTTTATTTCCCAGTTATGGCCTTCACAACATTGAAATTCACCGCAACCATGCCTCATGTTTTAGAAGACACTCCACTCATCAATCGTCAACACATTCACTTTTGCATGATGGCGCTCCTGCACACTTCAGTCGTACGGCTCGCCGGTACTTGGATCGAAGGTTTCCTGATCGATGGATAGGTAGAGGTGGCCCAGTTGCTTGGCCTCCACGCTCACCTGATCTGAACCCTCTCGATTTCTACTTGTGGGGCCATTTAAAATCATTGGTTTATTCGTCTCCGGTGCCTGATTTGGAATCCCGTCGGAATCGAATTGTGGCATATTCTGCGGACATACGCAATAGCTACTCCTGGGATCGTGTTCGCAGGTCAATGAGACATCGATGTGAGGTCTGTATTCAAGCAGGAGGTGGCCATTTTGAACATCTTCTGTAATGACAACGACCTGCGGAAAGAAAAACGTTCCGGTGAATTTCAATGTTGTGAAGGCCATAACTCGGAAATGAAGCATTTCCGGACACATGTTGTAATGAACTATTTTGATTGTCTACATGTGGGAAATACATACCTGAAAGTATGCCCCGTATTTTTAAACACCCTGTATACAGATATAATCATTTAATACTTATGCTTATCACCGAACACAAGTTACATTTAACAATAATTGTGTATTACAGTATATTAAAACATTTTTTCAACTCGATAAAAATTCGATTAATCAATCGATTTAATTCAAGTAGTTAATCGATTAAGTATATTGGTCGTTCGACAGCACTACTGATTTCACAATTTCACCTGGTATTGTGAAGGCACAGCGTGCATTCTGCCGTTAGCTCGTATGCCAGAGATGTGGGTAACATAGAAATAATCAAATATAAGAGTAAATGGGTGCAAATGCTAGTGCTAGGAACATATGGGTCTCAGTTTTAATATTGCGGCGTCACTAGCTCCGCCCGTGCTTTCTCTATATTAGGCTAGCCCCAAATCTAGGGAAATGGCATATCTAACGTTAGTGCGACCGTTAATGGAATACGGAACTACATGTAGGGATCCCTATAGAATATATCAGATAAATTCCTTAGAAAGAATCCAGTATAGGGCAGCTAAATTTGTTAAAGGTAAAAGAGAAATGGAAACGATAAGATAAAAGAACTTAAATGAGAAACTTTGGAAAACAGACGTAGGAAAACTAGAATAACATCATTGTATAGAGCACATCTAGGTCAGAAAGCATGGGTAGACATAACGGCTCGGTTAGAAAAGCCAACGTACTATGGTAGGAACGATCATGATTTTAAAATCAAATGTAGGAAACAGAAAACGGATGTAGGTAAATTCTCATTTTTAAATAGAACTATAAATGATTGGAATGACCTACCTGCAGCGGTCTTTGAGGGCTGTCCTTCCTGAAGGAGATTCAAGAATAACTTAAAAAGTTGTGTATAAAGTGGAAATTAAAATTAAGGTGACATTTAAGATTTAATTTTTTAAGGTGACATGTATTTATTTAGCCTGACGAGTTACTTCCTTGGTTTGAATTGTAAATTATTTAAAAATAGCGTGTAAGAGGGCCTTAGACTAGAAATGTTTAGTTTAAATGTAGTTCTGTTTATAAGTACAGTATGCATAAGGGTGTAATTATTTGACTTATTTGAACTGTTGTATCAGTGAAGCGAGGTGAGTCAGTGGAGTTATGGTTTTACAGTGCAGTGAATAGTTCCGATCAGTGATAATTTATAGCGTCAGTGAAATGTGTTCTATAGTGTCAGTGAAATGTGTTATAGTGTGTCAGTGAAATGTGTGCTAAAGTGTCCGTGAAATGCGTCATAGTGCCACTACAGTGAGTGAGATGAGAGTAAAGTGAAAGACTATTGAAACTTATGTAGGGCCTATACATAATTATGTAGGTTGTAATGTAAAATTAGGTATTTTATCTATGTTTTATTATTATTGTGTTAAATTATATTGTGTATTATTATTGTATTGTGTATAAAATTGTATTGTGTATTGTATAATTGTGTTGTGTATTGTAAATTTATTGTGTGTTACTTATCATTTTTTGTGTATTGTTTATATTGTGTATACCACTGTCACCGGGTGCTTGCCCACTTGCAGTGTAAATAAATACAGGGACATCATTTTATTTTTACTAACATTTTTAATATTAACCTGTCTATACCTTTAGAGAACCGGAAGCACCGCTTGCTCCCCCCTCCAAGACTGGAGTTCGATGATACTGGCGTAAAACACAAATCACTCTACTAGGTATAGGATGGAAGAAAAGTAGTTCATCCATTTACGTAAACTAGGAAATATCGCGATTTTGAGTTTGATAATTTTCATTAGATTTTCCTTTAATCAAAGTACAGTACTGTATTAAGAATAAGTGTTTTTACTCACGAAGTGAGTTATCCATGCGAACGTATTCATTATGCGATGTATATTATACTGTCTACAGCACATTAGCGTACAATATAGAGAAAGAAGTTAAACTGAAAAATAATCATAATATGAATATTTAAACACAATTTTGAAAATAGTGGACGTTCATTTCGATACAGGCTTCAGTTCTTTTGTGCATATTATCGCACTATAGACTATTGCATCTAATTCCAATTGCCAGTTTCGTCCTTCGTACTAGTAACTCATGTTGAAATAATTCTGTACCTACTCTACGTACTGTAAATTCAATCTTCACTTCTGCCCGACCCGAAAACATAAAATTACTCAGACATGCTATCTACTGTCCGTTCAAGTGGTTATGCCGCAGAATTGTAGAAAGGGAGGAAATCACGTGACAGTTAATTACTTAACGAGGCCCTTTTATTTAAGTTAAATTAAACAGCTGTATAATATTACGTAAACTTCCAATTCCTAAGAGAAATTAATGTTTTCAGAAAAGAGCTAAGACAGCCCAGCTTTTACAGAGGGGCGAGAGAAGCAGGTGGGGGAAATCGGGATGCGACGTAGGCAAACGGACAGTACCTGTGCGAAAATATGATTCAATATTGAAAGCTCTTTCGTCACTGGAAAACGCGAACATATTTCTGGAACGCACTATACTCAGTAACTCAGTACTGCTTACTATCTGCGGTCTTGGTTCTGTGTGGAGTTGGAACTTCCTTAGTAGAAGGGGTGGGAGTGAAGTACATGCAAAAACTCAGGGACGATAAAAATTGAAGTAAAAATAAAATGATGTCCCTGTACATACATACATGTGTAAGACGAGATCCAGCAGGCTTTTTCAACACTGTCATATTATGAGTGATCCAAACGTTAATGCTCGTGCTAACCATTGCTTGAAACGTACATCACTAGATTAAAAACCCAGTGAATTATATCTCCTGCACTATTCCTACTCATAATCACCGAACAGGAGTTCCTTCCCACCTCGAGCAGAATAATAATGTCTATCAGTCATACTGAATTAAAAGAAAATTTCATTGTCAACGATTGTTAATGTCTTTTTCTGAAACTTTTAGATATATTCCTGTAAGTGAATGATAACGAAATTCCGGTAATACCTAGCTTCGGGAACAAGCATTCGGGAATGTACAAAAGGTCGTACTGAAATTCATGAGCAGCACATTTCTATAATTTCAATTTCAACAATGTAACAAAACGATTATATGATCATAATCTACAGACTTTACACTATGTATTGACATATTGTGACGTCATTAACTTCTATCATGTGACCACAGGCAATGTTTGCAAAATGATCGACAACGATGGTTCGTTAATGCTGTCATTAAATTCTTTGTTAAAGAAGAAAAATCTGCTGCTGAAATTCACCTCAGACTTCAGCGTGCATACGGAGATGTGTGCATGGGCGCCAGCAGTGTTAGGAGATGGGTGAAACATTTCGAAGATGGGAACACGAGCATCCAAGATGAGCCTCGTAGCGGTCGCCCTCGAACTGCCTCCACGGAACTCAACAAGAAAAGAGTAGATGAGTTCTGGGATGTATTTTGGTTACATTTCTTCAGCCGTGGCGAAAATGCGATCGTGCGCCGAGCCACTGTGTAACCTGCAACGTGCATAGCACCTGTGGAGGGAGGCGGACACCCGAAAGGGAAGTCAAGCAACTGCCTGACTTAATAACAGTTTTTCATTTTCCTTACGTCAAGCACTTACATAAAATGTTACACAGTACAAGGCTACAAACTAATGTTTAGTACGTGTAACGAAGAAAGAAATGAACAAGAAAACATAGGACACATTATCACAACCTAAAATTACTGTAATTGTCTTCAGAATGTCTCTGCGACAGAGTTTCAAAATCAGGAATTATGTCTCTTACTGCCAGTCGTAGTTGATCACGAAGGTATTTGTCTGTCAGCCGTGATCTAAATTTGATTTTTACTATTTTCATTGTTGAAAATAATTTTTCAGAAACATAAGTTGTAGCGAACATGGCTTCAAAAGAGCAAGCGAAAGAACGATGGTTCGGATATATTTTTTTGGCAAAGATTTGACAAGTTTAGCATTTATCAAGTCCTTATATCTAGCTTTCATTTAATATCACATTGTAAATATGTGAGTTTAAATTGAAGAGATAACCGCATTATTCGTACATCTGCTGAAAAAGTATCGACATACAGATATGATGATGATGATGATGATAATGATAATAATAACAATAATAATAATAGTAATAATAATAATAACAACAACACTTAGCCTTTGAATGTTTCATAATACTTGTGAACAAATCATACATTTAATATTCCCATATTGTCAGCAAAAAATGCGTCCCCCCATCCTGCTTGGAACACTCGTTTTTGTAGAGGTACATGGTTTCGAGAGAGACATTGCGACGATACGCCACTCGCAGGTCAGAGACCAATAGAAATGGAACGGGGTTTGACTCCAGTGAGTGAGAGGGTGGGGGTTGTGGAAGGTAGGAAGCAAAGGAAATGCACAGCTATCATTGCGAGCCACAATGTGCTCGTGAGTCGCATTTTCGCCATGGCTGTATTTCTTAAACCTGGACAGATTGTAAATGCTGTCCGCTGTATTCAGACGGTTTTGAAGCTCCGTCGGGAATTGCGCGAGAAACGCCATGGAAAGAAAATCGCCTAGCAACATGATAACGCGTGGCCTCACACTGATCGTGTCACCGTGGAGCTCTTCCACAACGTCCATACAGTCCCGACTTGGCACTCTCCGGCTTCCACCTTTTCGGTTCTGTAAAGGAGCAGCTGCGAGGCCAAAGTTACGAGACACTGGAGTATATCTGGAAAGCAGTGCGTCATTGTCTTCTGGAAGATGAAACGGACTTCTACAGCAAGGGAATTTTTAAACTTCCAGAACGGCGGGAAAAATGTGTGCAAAGAAATGGAGACTATGTTGAAAAGTAGCGGAAAAGTCTGTAGATTAAGATGATATACCTGGTTTGTCTAAAAAATAAAAATTAAGATTTATAACAATGGGTTGCTCATGATTTTCAGTACCACTCTCGTAGATTTGAGAAACAGACTTTTAGGAAAACGATTTTTCGGGAAACTTGCTATTCAGGAATGCGGATCCGGGAAAATGGGCAGAAAAGCTGCTGTAAGTGTGATGTGTTTCAGTTATGATTTCATCGAAGCAATTTCAAAACAATGGAAACTTCCCATTTCAGTATTCGGTTAATTAACCAAAAGCTGTAACCACAAACCAAATACAATGAGTAATTTAATGGAGTTATGGCAGTTCTACTCGGCAAACCTCCTGCACATAACCCTCAATGGTTTTACGGTTTCCGCTAATCAGAGGAGTGCAGCGTTGCCTAGTCTAGGAGGAGTGATGTAGTCATGTATATCTAATTACATTTAAAGTGTTTTTAAAAGTGTATTAATTATGCACAGGGTGATTAAAAATATGAATTATTAATCATAACTTCTTAAATTTCAATTTTACAAAAAATAAAAGATAATCCATACAATATCATTCCAGTGTTTGAAAAAAAATTAGTTATTCAGGCATACCGGGTGTGATCGTAAACATTAGTTTCTATAATGACACCCTATATCACAATTTGAGGGGGGAGAAGGGTTTTGTTTTAACTTATTTCATATTTGGTGTAACATATTAATTTCTTGTATGTAGAGAGCTCATAGGTGTGGCAACTCAACCAAATAAAAATATTTCGAAAAAAAAAATTATTTGGGGGGGCCAAATTTGAAAAAAAAAATATACCCAATGCAGGATTGTACTAAAACCAATATATCTAAACCTTTTTTAAAGATAAATTCAAACTTTTTTTTGCAATGTATTTGGAAAAACATTTTCTACAAACTGTCCGTAACAGAATTTTGATATTAGTTCCTACGTTTGTAAAATAAGCAATTAAATTTAATGACAGTTTTATGATTACCTTTCTTGCAAACAAACGGACGTATTTTTAAAATGAAATCAATTAACAAAATTCTGTTACAGAGAAACGTTTCCAAATAGTCTAAAGAATGTGTGTTCTAAATTTCATGCGTGTATCTTTAATAGTTCAGAAATTATATCCATTTTTGTCTGGCAATGTAGCAAAAAAAGTGGGAGTGTGACTTAAAAATCCATAGCGCAGGAAGTTTAAAATTGACGTCTCAACATGCGATAAGGGCACAAATACACACAAAATGTTGTGCAATGCATTCCACACATATCAAAGAGTGTTTTAAAGAAAAAAATTAATTTAATTTACTGGAAACAACAATAAAAGTGAGCGAATGATTTAAAAATCCATAAAGCAGGAAGTTTAATGTTATGCATTCCACACATATCACAGAGTATTTTAAAGATTTTTTTTTAATTTACTCATTTTTCACAAAAACATACCATTCTCTCCCCTTAAATATTCTGTATCGCCATTAAATTTTACTTATCAATGTGTAGAAACTTTACCAATTCACCACTTTACCAATTTCTCCATTTCCATAAAAAGTAAGAAAATCTGTTTATATGTCAATATAAACTTTAATTTCTCAGCATCAAAATAAACCATGATTTTGATCATAGGGTGAAAGGGTTTCGGATCTACAACAGTTTAAAATTGCTAATTTTATGAAAATACGATACATTTAAATATTTTAAATTTAAACACTATGAAGTTCTGAGCCATGTATGGTGGGTCCCTATCACCACGGCATGGCGCGTCCTCAGGTTGCGGATAGAGGAGACGGCCTCCAGATATGGAGGGTAGCTGCGAATATCTTGAATAAACAGTCGTGGACAGCCGATAAGGGGTGGTCCTCCAGCTTGGGGGTTGGGCGAAGGGCTAACAACCCATTACCGTAAAAAACAACTTGTTACGAATCCCTACAATAAGCCTCGGAATAGTTATTCATAGATTTCAAAAAGGCATATGACTTGGTTAAGAGGGAAGTATTATATGATATTCTTATTGAATTTGGTATTCCCAAGAAAATAGTTCGATTAATTAAAATGTGTCTCAGTGAAACATACAGCAGAATCCGTATAGGTCATTTTCTATCTAATGCTTTTCCAATTCACTGCGGCCTAAAGCAGGGAGATGCACTATCACCTTTACTTTTTAACTTCGCTCTAGAATATGCCATTAGGAAAGTTCAGGATAACAGGCAGGGTTTGGAATTGAACGGGTTACATCAGCTTCTTGTCTATGCAGATGACGTGAATATGTCAGGAGAAAATCCACAAACGATTAGGGAAAACGCGGAAATTTTACTTGAAGAAAGTGAAGCGATTGGTTTGGAAGTAAATCCCGAAAAGACAAAGTATATGATTATGTCTCGTGATCAGAATATTGTACGAAATGGAAATATAAAAATTGGAGATTTATCCTTCGAAGAGGTGGAAAAATTAAAATATCTTGGAGCAGCAGTAACAAATATAAATGACACTCGGGAGGAAATTAAACGCAGAATAAATATGGGAAATGCGTGTTATTATTCCGTTGAGAAGCTCTTATCATCCAGTTTGCTGTCCAAAAATCTGAAACTTAGAATTTATAAAACAGTTATATTACCGGTTGTACTGTATGATTGTGAAACTTGGACTCTCACTCTGAAAGAGGAACATAGGTTAAAGGTGTTTGAGAATAAGGTTCTTAGGAAAATATTTGGGGCTAAGCGGGATGAAGTTACAGGAGAATGGAGAAAGTTACACAACACAGAACTGCACGCATTGTATTCTTCGCCTGACATAATTAGGAACTTAAAATCCAGACGTTTGAGATGGGCAGGGCATGTAGCACGTATGGGCGAATCCAGAAATGCATATAGAGTGTTAGTTGGGAGACCGGAGGGAAAAAGACCTTAGGGAAGGCCGAGACGTAGATGGGAGGATAATATTAAAATGGATTTGAGGGAGGTGGGGTGTGATGATAGAGACTGGATTAATCTTGCACAGGATAGGGACCGATGGCGGGCTTATGTGAGGGCGGCAATGAACCTTCGGGTTCCTTAAAAGCCATTTGTATGTAAGTAAGTAAGTATGAAGTTCTGATACCTCAAACTGTGTACAAAGCATTGTAACAGTTCTCTACGTACAAAATAAGTTTAATTTTATTTAGAAATTGTAAGGTCAATTTTCTCTATATTTCGGTCTATTTGAGATGGAATAGCTCGTACATTTCGAAACATGAATAGAATTGAAATTGTGGATTAAATGGAAGTTAGAAAATACATTTAGAATAAAGAATTAGACCTTTCTCGTTCTCCTATTTTATAAGACTGAGAAAATGATTAAATTAGGGAGTTGTAACACAGACGCGGTTTGAAGTTCGGGGTCAGTAATGTATCTAGATGCGATTTGAGCGTCTGTAAACTGCCACATGAATCTTTCAGGATTGCCCGCGCTCACCGCTCTTGACGTGAAGCACACACAAAGTTGATTAATATGTTAGGTGCGGTGGCGGTGGAGCCCGGCGTGACATGATATGACGACCAAGTTGCTATACAGAAAGGAAAAACAGCGGACCTAACTGGACTAAATAGATGAGTATCGCTGTCGTGCCTGGGGGCCATCACTCAGCCCCAGGGATTGTCTGCTCCTGCAATCTTTACTCTTTATACACAACTCCCACTAACAAAGGCCTTAGGTTTGGTGTGAGCAAGGAACATCTATTCCACTTTGTTCTTAGATTAAAACTGACTGAAAAACAACGCTATCAGCATAGCTTCACATTCACAACACAGGAATCAAAATATCTCGTTGTATTAAAGATTTAATACACAGAATTAACTTATGTAGTGGGAGAGAAATTGAAGACCTGAGAATGATAAGTGGATAAAGACCAAGCCAGTGTTTTGAGGTAATCGAGAAAAACTATGTTCATCATTTTCTTTCATCGATTTGTAAATATCTTAATACTTACTTACTTACAAATGGCTTTTAAGGAATCCGCAAGTTCATTGCCTCCCTCACATAAGCCCACCATTGATCCCTATCCTGTGCAAGATTAATCCACTCTCTATCACCATATCCCGCCTCCCTCAAATCCATTTTAATATTATCCTCGTCTCATGTCATTGAATCAAGAGGATTTACCGTCACTTGGTGAGCTTATTTGCGAAGATATTCTGAGCAAAAAATGTAGTGTAAACATTTCTCCTTATTTCAATATTTTCAGAGCTACACTAATTTGAATTTGTTTGTAAAATACCTTTATTGTTAAGTTTTAAGGGTAAAATAATATTACAGATAAAGAATGAACTATTCAGGAATATAATTTCTTTAATTAGCTAGTATTCTGAAGCTAAAAATGTGTCGTGAATTCCATAGTTGTTTCGTAAAGAATATATATATATATATATATTCGAATTTTGACTATAAATTACATTTTCTCACGATTTAACATAATAATTGTTACAAATCAAGCCGATCTTGTAAATTCTTTGAGACTGTACATTAGGATGCATAATTAAACTTTAAAGAATCAAGTTCCTAAAGTCGTATGATTTGTAACAATGTGTACAAAGCAATTAATAACACATTTTAGCTTCAGAACACTAGCTAATTAAAAATTATATTTCTGTGTAATTAATTCTCTATTTTTAGACTAATATTTTTACCCTTAAAACTAAAAGAATATATATATTACTAACAAATTCTAATTAGTGTAACTCTGAAAATATTCAGATTAGGACAAATGTTTATATGACATTTTTTGCTCAGAATGTCTTCGGAAATAAACTCTGTAAGTGACGGTAAATTCCCCTGAATCACCCTGTATAACAATAACTTGAAAATGTTTTTGGAAAAGCCACTACATGAAAAATCGTATAGTTCTTATATTATACAAGTAAGCATAAGGGTACAGTACATCAGTTATTCATAGAGTTCACAAAGATATGTGACACAGATATGTGTCTCAGTTAAAAGAATAGTTTTATATAATATTCTTATTTAATCTGGTATTCTCAAGAAACTAGTTCGATTAATTAAAATGTGTCTCACTCAAATGCACATCAGAAGAGACCGTATAGGCCAGATTTCGTCGGCTGTTTTTTCCAATTCAATAAGAACTAAAGCAAGGAGATGCACTATCACCTTTACATTTTAATTTGTTCTAGAACATGCCATTAGGAAAGTGCAGGATAACAGAGGCGGTTTGGAATTGAAAGGGTTACATCAGCTGTTTCTTTATGCGGATGACGTGGATATGTTAGGAGAAAATCCTCAAACTATTAGGGAATTTTACTTGAAGCAAGTAAAGAGATAGATCTGGAAGTATATCTTGAAAAGGCGATCATGTCTCGTAATCAGAATATAGCACGAAATGGGAAT
>NC_091129.1:19134670-19187170 GCF_040183065.1 Periplaneta americana
GAGTGTCTTCTAAAACATGCGGTATGGTGTTATCCAGGAAGTTTGTTGTGAAGGCCATAACTCGGAAATGAAGCATTTCCGGACACATGTTGTAATGAACTATTTTGATTGTCTAAATGTGGGAAATACATACCTGAAATTATGCCCCGTATTTTTTAAACAACCTGTATAAAGACTTAAAATATTGAGTTCTTTCAAAACCACATCAGTCCCGGACTCATGTGGCTTTAACGCTCAATGCAGCCATGACGCATTTGGTATCATGCACTTATTTGTCAAGGTGTTGGATACTGAGTGTAGTTCCAAGAGTTTTGTAGAAGAAAAAAATTATGAACAGTGTTCTATGAAAGTACTTGTACCGGATAGAATAGACATCTATACTAATAATAAATCTGTAGCCGAAATTTTTCTGGTAATTTTCGATTTTCCAAAAATAATTGGTCCTAAGATATATAATTAACCACCCTGAAACCGAAAATCGCAGTTTTGAAATTTTTGTTTGTATGTCTGTCTGTATGTTTGTTACCTTTTCACGCGATAATGGCTGAACGGATTTCGATGAAAATTAGAATAGAAATTAAGTTCGTTGTAACTTAGATTTTAGGCTATATGGTATTTATTTAAAAGGGGGGTTATAAGGAGGCCTGAATTAAATAAATCGAAGTATCTCGCTTATTATTGATTTGTGTGAAAAATGTTACATAACAAAAGTTTCTTTAAAAATGATTTCCGATAAGTTTTATTGTTTACAAAATATTGATAGGACTGATATTTAATGAGATAAATGAGTTTTAAAATTAAAATAACGCCATCTAAGACGGTGCAATGAAATAAGAACAAATGACTTCGTCTATAAGGGGCCTTGGACAACAACAATCGAATCAGGGGCCTAGGACATCAACAATCCAAAGCCTACAGAGAATGTTTCTGTGTTTGTATGAAGTAATATCAGAAGCTAAATTAACCGATTTGTATAATTAATTATTATTTCAACCTTGGGAAGTGTAGTTTCTCTAGATGTACATAATGCTATAATGTTATTACAGTAACGTCTGAGTAAATAGACGACAGGTAAGATAAAAATAGCTTCTTATGCACAGAAAATTTCATAGACTATTTTGTACATTCGTTTTCTGTATTTCTTAAAATAATATTTATGTACACTTATTTTAATCTCAGAGAATTAACGAACAACGAGAGTGTATTGATTTAGTATGCAGTAATAGTACATTAGCTTAGCAATCCATTATTTTATAATTCAAATTTTAACTATGCTCAATTAAATCGTGTTAAAATACATAAAATTTATATGCAATAAATGCAATACAAAAAAATTGGGTAATGAGCGAAGCAGATTATCTTGCGCTGTTGTAAAGTTGTTCCCTGGATCAAACGTCCTATTTCAATTATGTAATTACTTTATATTAATTTCTAACAGGTGCAGCGGAGCGCACGGGTACGGCTAGTTTCTATTAAAACTATGTGATTGTAAAGCAAAAATGAACAAGATGTGTACCTGTGTGCCTTCAAGGACATGTACAGGGACATCATTTTATTCCTACTTCAATTTTTATTGTACCTGAATATTTTAATGTACTTCACTCCCACCCCCTCTACTAGTAAACTTCCAACCGTTCTCCACACAGAAGCAAGGCCGCGTATGCGGTCATTGTAAGCAGTAATGAGTTAGTGAGTATAGTACGTTCCAGAAATATGTTAGCGTTTTCCAGTGACGAAAGAGCTTTCAATATTGAATCATATTTTCGCACAGCTACTGTCGTCCGTTTGCCTGCGTCGCGTCCCGGTTTCCCCCACCTGCTTCTATTCGCCCCTCTGTTAAGTCTAGTAGCTGGGCTATCTTAGCTTTTTTCTGAAAACATTAATTTCTGTTAGGAATTGGACGTCTACGTAATATTATACAAGTGTTTAAAATAACTTAAATAAAAGGGTCTCGTTAAGTAATTAACTGTCACGTGATGTCCCCCCTTTCTACGACCCTGCGAGAAAACCACATGGACGGACAATAGATAGCATGTTCAACAGGAGTTACTAGTACGAAGGACGAAACTGGTGATTGAAATTAGGTACGGTAGTCTTTAGTGCGATAATATGCACAAAAGAACTAAAGCCTGTATCGAAATAAATGGCCACCATTTTCAAAAATGTGTTTCAATATCCATATTATGATTATGTTTCAATTTAACTTCATTCTCTGTATTGTATGCTAATGTGTTGTAGACAGTATAATATACACTGCATAATGAATACGTCCGCATGGACAGCTCAGTTCGTGAGTAACAACATTCATTGTTAATACTGTACTGTACTTTGATTAAACAAAAACCTAATGAAAATTAACTAACTGAAAATCCCAATATTTCCTAGTTTACGTATTTGGATGAACTACTTTCCTTACCTCCTATACCTTTACTGATTTAAACTATCACAGACTACACTATTACTTCTTTCTTTAGACATGCATCCTGATAGTGCTGTATTTTCAAAATTGTCTCATAATAATCTCTTTCTATTATCTAATACTATTTGAAATATATTAACATTCTATGTATTTTAGCTTAATTCTGCTACATAGTTTGTATTTCAGTGTCTAATTAATAGTTCATAGTATTTTGTTGTTTAACTCGTAAATAACTCTTGTATACATGTAACTCTCATCTAAATCAAATTGTTGAATTCTTTGTAAGTTCATGCATAAGTATATACTCGTTTTGCTGGTTGAGTGGAAGAGAAGGCCTTGCGGCCTTAACTCCGCCAGCTAAAATATTATTATTATTATTATTATTATTATACCTAGTAAAGTGATTTGTTTGTATTTTACGCAGTATCATCGAATTCCAGTCGTGGAAGGGGGTATCAACGGTGTTTCCGGTTGCCAACCGTTAATCCAAAGGTACAGCCAGGTTAATATTAGAAATGTTAGTAAAAATAAAATGATGTCCCTGTACAAGACAAGTAATACATTACTTGATGCTCTTTTACAACCAAACGATGCGTCTATCTTACATAGATTCTAAACGGTGCGAAATATGAAAATGGTAATAATAGTGACTTACCCCCTTTTAAAAAATACCGAGTTTTTTTTTTTTCGGAAAACGGTTAACGATGGTCATCGAAATTTTAACACATTACAAATTTTTGACAGTATTTCAGTCTGAGAAGAAGAAACACAATAACAGAGAACAGTAATCGTAGAAGAGAGTAATTATATAAGAGTTACGAAATCTTGTTTCATGTAACGCTACCACAGGAAGATTCTCCTTCCGCTGCTTTCCAAGTCAAGTCGTAAAACCGGCATGTCTCGCGATAAGACCAGTCGCTCCCTCTCTGTTCGCCGTCCACTTCCTTCCGCAAGTTTGCGTGATTACTTCGATCAGAACGTAATTTGCACCAGAACGCTCCCAGGGTCAGATATGTGACCTTTCAAACTTGATAAGATTTGGCCGAATTATTTGAACATAATTGGGGCAACACATTTATCTACATTGACCCCTAAGGAGGTAAAGTTCTTGTGTTTTGTTTTCATATCAAGCGTGACACGAAAATATTTATGTGTTGTATATTAGGTTTAACATTTGTGATTATGGAAGTATGCTTCTGACTGACTCACATTATATTCAGAATGGTCAGGAACTTACTAATTTAGTTTCTATTCTTGAACGCTCTTAACCATGATATCCATTTCAGTGTTTGTGTACTTGAAATAGGAAAGTACTTCAAAGGAAGCGACCTTCTCCCATTTGTGCGTGTGTATGTGTGTATCTAATGCTTACGCATTTGACTTTCGTCAATCGGGTTCCGCATATAGCGGATAGATAGAAAGATAGTGACCCATTTTCAATGTGTTCACCACCTCGGCGCGCCACGCTGTACATGAAGTGTATCTGTGAAGAGTTTTGCGTGTAATACTGGGTGTTCATTTCAAAGTGTGTCATGACGTCACTGTTGTGAGTCAGCGATTTGAAGCGAGTTTCAGCTTTTATGTCAGAGAAGTTGCCTATTATTCAAGGCGTTCAATCTGAACTTGAGAACGTGTACGGTATAACTTGAATGTCGTAGCAACAGATGGCGGTCTGTAAAGTCTGTGTGCTACCATAACCTCTTTCGAACTGTGTTTTGCGCCGGCAAGTCGTACGCAGGGTATTTGTTATCATCGGTTGCGTACGGCAACATTCCACAACACAAATCAAATGCTACGTGTCCATGTTGACCGTCGAAGTTAATGTCAACAAATACGTAAGTAATCGTCTTAACCCTCTCCCCCATATCCCGACAGTAAGAAAAAAAAACTCACTTCAGTACGTGTTTCCAAACAGTTCACATTCTTGCCACTACTGGTGTTACCGTACGTATCGGTAAGTAATCTTCAGAATGAACGCCGTACTTGCTAGGCAACTTCTCTCGCATTTAGGTAATATGCCTCTGCGGAAGTGTAGGAAGATTGAATTCTCTAGGCTCATCGGCTAGCCACATGACGGCATATAGCGAGCCATGAAACATTTTGAACTGAACACCCAGTAGAGTGAGTGTATGTATAAGAGTTCATGGTGGTATAGTGTAGGGAATGTATGAGGGGGATGATCATGGGTGGGCAACTCGTGCTCTCAAAGTGTCAACACAACCTCAGTGCAGGTAGAATTGACTCTGTACTAGCTGTAGTGTCTGTATGCGGTTCTTGCAAGACAGAAGTTCGCTCGCGTCTCCAGTGGCGGCTCATTTTGAGTAAAAAACATAATTCCCAGATCATTTCCCTTTAGTGATGAGTCGAAAGAGAAAGAGTTTTTTTATTAAGAAGGGAGGTAAAGCTTGTATTATGTACTATTACAATTTCTTACGCATGACATTTTATGTAACAAATAAACACAGCGAAGGTTTTAGTAAAGAAACACTGCCTAGATCTGCTTTAGAACAACTAAAGATAAAAATGGGATATCAACAAGGTGAGGCTGATATCTAATATCGTTAGCACGTTGTGCGTGCGAGTTACAGAATTGCACGATATATGATCGACTAGCTAAGAGCATTTATGGATAAATTTGAAATGTGGCAGTATCATGTAGAACATAGACAACTTCACTTACTCTGACTATAAACTATCTTGAAGAATATAAGAAAATCTTATCAAATGTAAGACCCTACTTCAAGACCTACAGTAGAATTCACTAGTAAGTTTGGATAAACAGTGTCAATTGACAAGGAATCGAGATTTTCTATAATCCTTTTGGCTTACAGCCGATAGAAGGTCCTGAAAATTTATAGCTTGAATTTATAAATCTACAGAACAGCACGCCACTCAGATTCCAGCTAAGTCAGGAATCGAACTGTTCGTAGTCTAATATTCCCTAAGTCAGAATTTTCAATTATAGGTCCATTATACTGTATGTGCTTGAGGCAGAGTATAATACAAGAAAGAAGTGTGAAAGCTCTCAATGTACAGAAAGAGCGTAGATGTAAGTTTATTTCATCTGCCGTGACATGTAAAAATGAGTTCCTTGAATTTGTGGTTGTTTACTAACACAGACTATTACCTTTCTGAGAACAAAGACATACACTTTAATGTATAAAGACTTGCAAATTCTCGCGTTCTATATTTCAAATAAGACATATAATAAAAAAATATTAACAAATAGTGTAATAATAAATAAGTGTTGCAGCTGTATTTGTTGTATCTTGGAAAGGTTGTATTCAGTATGTATATTCAGTGCTAAAATAATTTATAAAGCTAGCAAATAATATAATTTTATTATGTGTGTTCAGGTATGCCTTTTTGAGTGTGAAACATACAGCAGAGTCCGTATAGGTCAGTTTCTATCTGATGCTTTTCCAATTCACTGCGGGCTAAAGCAGGGAGATGCACTATCACCTTTACTTTTTAACATCGCTCTAGAATATGCCATTAGGAAAGTTCAGGATAACAGGCAGGGTTTGGAATTGAACGGGTTACATCAGCTTCTTGTCTATGTAGATGACGTGAATATGTTAGGAGAAAATACACAAACGATTAGGGAAAACACGGGAATTTTGCTTGAAGCAAGTAAAGCGATCGGTTTGGAAGTAAATCCCGAAAAGACGAAGTATATGATTATGTCTCGTGACCAGAATATTGTACGAAATGGAAATATAAAAATTGGAGATTTATCCTTCGAAGAGGTGGAAATATTCAAATATCTTGGAGCAACAGTAACAAATATAAATGACACTCGGGAGGAAATTAAACGCAGAATAAATATGGGAAATGCATGTTATTATTCGGTTGAGAAGCTCTTATCATCCAGTCTGCTGTCCAAAAATCTGAAAGTTAGAATTTATGAAACAGTTACATTAGTGGTTCTTCTGTATGGTTGTGAAACTTGGACTCTCACTCTGAGAGAGGAATATAGGTTAAGGGTGTTTGAGAATAAGGTTCTTAGGAAAATATTTGGGGCTAAGCGGGATGAAGTTACAGGAGAATGGAGAAAGTTACACAACGCAGAACTGCACGCATTGTATTCTTCACCTGACATAATTAGGAACTTAAAATCCAGACGTTTGAGATGGGCAGGGCATGTAGCACGTATGGGCGAATCCAGAAATGCATATAGAGTGTTAGTTGGGAGACCGGAGGGAAAAAGACCTTTAGGGAGGCCGAGACGTAGATGGGAGGATAATATTAAAATGGATTTGAGGGAGGTGGGGTGTGATGATAGAGACTGGATTAATCTTGCACAGGATAGGGACCGATGGCGGGCTTATGTGAGGGCGGCAATGAACCTTCGGGTTCCTTAAAAGCAATTTGTAAGTAAGTAAGTGTTCACGTACAGTCTGTCTAAAATTACTATAATTATTGTACCAGCGTCATTCTTAAGTTTAAATCATGGAGTAGATATCACAATCACCTGCATGAGCCGCCAGAGCGCACCGTGGCAGTGAACTGCTTTTGCAGCGAAACTACAAAGAGCTTGTAACTGCTGCGGCTGGCTCCGTCTGTCTTTCTCTCTTTTAAGCTCTTTTAGTACTTTGTGAGTACGAGTTACCCATTCATGGGGATGATGGTGAGGAAGGAAGACGAGGAAACCCGGTGCCGGCACATAGCCTACTCCTGTCGAATAGCACCAAGGGGGCCGCCAGGCTTAACGTCCCCATCTGACGGACGAATCACGATCAACAGTGACATATGCCTTCTCTTCCTATGCACTGCGGAGAGATTTGGGATTAACCCAGGCATATTGGTGCACAATCTAGTGATTAGAAGTTGCGCACCACCATCTCTCCTAGTCCCGAGGTATATGTTTTACATGAAAATCTCTGACCCCGCCGGGAATCGAACACGGGCCGGCTAGTCTGGAGGCAGACACCTACCACAGAGGTAACTCGGCGGTTTTATTTAAATGTTATATTCAGAAAAACGTACTGAAAGATGTATTGGAAGGAATGGTGAACGAGAGAACAGTTGGGGATAGAAGAATATATCAGACTATAGGCAACATTAAGATAAATGGATCCATTGGGGAATATTGGGGGATGCTGGGTTTTCAGTGAAAGACCTACCATTGGGAATAAAACTATGAATAAATGAATTAATGTTATCACATTTTTATTATTATTATCATTATTATTATTATTATTATTATTATTATTATTATTATTATTTATTATTATTATTATCATCAACATCATCATCATCATTATTATTGGAAGACCATAACTGCCATGGATCCAAGGAACAATTACATGTAGACTAATGAGAGAAAGGGGATTAGAAGATAGGGCATGGGAGAATAGAGAAGAATGGAGAAGTGCTCTAAAACCCTAGGACATTGTGAATCCTGATAATAAAAAAATAATATTTGCCTCGAGTTGCGTCTATACAATTATAATGGTTCGCTCTTCGGAAATAAGCTAGAACGTCGTACAGCCTTTTTATGATATCTATTCAAACTTGAATAAATAGGGTGTTTCAAAAATAACTTTACAACTTTGGAAGCATATAGATATTTATTCATATATCTTACATAAATTCTTAAGGTGCCATTTTAAACAAGTTTCTACCAAGCAGTTATTTTGGTTCGATGTGGCTACCGTTAGTGATATGGCAGACATCCAACACATAGTCAATCTCTTGCCCGTAGATTAGAAGACACTTCTGCAACTGCATTAATTCTATTTCTCAGTTCAGCAAGATGGGCAGGTAAAGGAGAAGCAAACACCTATCCTTGACGAACAACCAAAGGAAAAAATCGAAGGGTTCAGATCTGGTGAGCCAGTGGCCATACAGTTGGTCCTGCTCGACCAATCCAACGACCTGGAAAATGCTGATCAATGTTGTATCGGCGTGCCTGAGTGAAACCCAGGAAAGGGGAAAGGATCGTAACTTTAGGTATTTTTGGTTGCCTTTCACAAATAATATAAGTACCATGATAATTATAACAATTTAATATTAACGAACTGAGAGAGATAAATTAAAGTAAAACTACAAAAACAAAGAATTATAGATCTAATAACAATATAAAATAGTGAGATAATGAAAGAGAGAAAATTAATGTCTGCCATCAAAATGATTGTAAGAAAAGCGATGTATAACAGATGAACTGAATACTCATAGAAAATACAGTCTGAATAGACTCGGTTCAAATAAGACATATAAAGTTGTAGTCTCCAACCTTTAGCTGAATCAAAGTTCAAATCCATGGAAGCACACGGTAACCAAGTAAGCCGTTATATACGTTAATGGCGTAACGGCCCCAGAGAACTTCCCTGTAGGCTTATGGACGTCGGCGATCCCTCGTAGTATAGAATATGAAAATCAGGAATGCTGAGAATGAAACAGACCACCCATTAGTCTGTAAAGCGATGATATCCAAACGATGTTCCACCGGTGAAATATACCACACAGACGATAGTCCCAGCTATCAACATCAGCGGGGTCACCTTGACCACCGGAACCACGTAATACGATGAGTTGACTATCTCAGCAGAGACGGGAGACTGCCCGTTTCTCTCTTGAAGTCGTAACTGCGTCGAATTCTCTCACCAACTCGACATTCGCTCGGTCTCCAAACCGAGGCCGACGATACGTGTCGTTCCTCCAATCAGCGGAGGAGATCAGGGTACGTTCAGGAAAAATAAAGTAAACAGTTCAGCCACCATAAACCATAAAATTACCCACAGCATAAACTACATCACATAAAGTAACAAACGAACCTCGAAGCAGTAGTGAAGTGGTGCCCCATGTTGCTGGTAGTGAATGCGTCCATCTTGACATCTTCGTGAATCTGTGGAATGAGGAAATTTTCGAGTATGTATTGATACATAATACCGTCTATGGTGAATTCGTACTGCGGCAATACATGAGTGAAACTTGATGTATTATCCTTTAAATCACACCTGAACCAATTCTGTAAGATATGTGGATACATTTCTATTAACTTCTACATTTGTGAAGTCCTTTTTTAAACAACCTGAAAGTATAATCTTCTTGAGCTATTTATGTAATATGACTTTAACAGACAATAGAAGCAAACACCTTGGGAATTAATGTATAATGCCTATGTAGGGCAACTGTATGGTAAATTAATTACAAAAAAACTGTATATAAATGAAGAGCGTGATTACAAAACTCATTCAGTCCATTTGCCAATTTACACACACACACACACACACACACACAGAGGGGGAAGTGAAATAACCTTGCAGATATTCAGAGAGAATAGCTCATGTTGTACGTAACAAAAATCTATAATATATCATATTGGTGTAAAGTTCAGAGTTTTTTTTTCTAGAAAAATATTTCTTTCCCAAATGTTTAACAACCTCTTATTCGATGACTATTCCGAGTAGAACCATGATTTTTGCCAACATCGATAAGAAATCTAATAAAGAATAATTTATCCCTTTGGCGTATTTCGATAGTGTGAACGGTTTTCGTGTAAATTTAATTTTAAAATCCTCTCATTTCATGCCATTGCACGATGCCAGCTAGTGGCAACGTCGAGGTAGAGAGCAGCTCACCTACCGAGACTCACCGAGTTTGTTGACCTCTTACATCTGTATCACGAGTACTGTGTGTTAGCGGCGATGTTGCCGGACTACTGAAACTTCAAACTTAAATTTCTAATTAACCGTGCATTTAATTACAAAACGTAATATATGTTTTCTATTCATTTAAGTGTACCTTATCATCCCTTTCAATCTGCAAGGTTATTTTACTTCTACTCTGTATATATTATTTTGTTTGAGACTTCATTATATTTCTTCGGAAACAAGCGGGTCCTTGTCTAAATGGTTGTGTTATTGTGCATGTTACTTTAAAACTCGCTCAGTTCGTAGAACGGTGGATAAAAAAAACTAGCGAAAACCTTTCATAAAATGGACTTGACGCGTTTTGCGATCACAATTTTCAATTGGAATTTACGTGGATGGAGATTTTAATAAGAATTACGAAGATTAAACGACCACTGCTGGTTCCATGAAAAATTGGTTTTTAAGAGGGTGGTCTCTCAATAGGAGGAATTATTTTATACAAATAATGGGTTAAAACGTTTCTATGTTAATCAAATAAAAGCGTGGAAAATATTCCTAACAATAAAAGCTTGAAATCAAAACTTTATTTATTATTTCACGTTATTTTTCCAATTTTCTCCTTTGATTCCCCTTCTCAAAATCATAAATTGAACTCTGTTAAATTTTTTACACTTCCTTTTTACAATATCATTTTCGAAACTGTTCTTTCACATGTTAAGAAGTTCATTTGTATCTTCTCGATTCATGCAGTCTTTCAGTGGTACCGATTGTTGAATCAACTCAATATTACATAAGGCTTGTTCTAGTCACATTTTTTCGGATTGAAATTATCTCTTTATTTCATCCTCGTCATCGGTGGGTTAAAACCAGATTATTCTAGTAGGCAGGAGGAATAAAAAATAAATTATTGTACTGTAATTAACAAGTAACGATTTGATTTTTAACGTACAAAACGAAACGCAAAACCGTCATACGGCATGAGAAATATCACCTTTCAAGAAACTGTTTAATAGCGATGCAAATAATCCTTTGTCATAGCTCGGAGGATTTGCAAGCAGTCATTGTACCTTTTTCGTAGAAATCCCCAACATTCCTTAAGAGATTAAGGCCAGAGGTCGGCATTAACGTGAATACGGTATCACTTAACAACGAGCGTATTCCGAATCTCACCGGTGAACAAACCGATGGCATCACGGTGTTCCGAATTCCACCGATGACGTCATTGATGCTCCACCGGTGTCGCACCGGTGCCATCAACTTCCAGAGGTGGTGACAGTCTCCATCAGCATCCATCAGTGGATCTGATTGGTTCTTGTGTAGGGCGGGAATTAGCAGACGAATTACATCGTGCACTGTTGCGTCATGGCGGTGTGTTCTGCTGTATTGTTTGTAATGAGCACAACGTAAAAACAATATGTTAAAGCGAACACGTCAACGGACCCATTACTACCGGTTCAAGAAATAAATTGTTTATGCTATCTTTTGTTTGAACGAGATGGGAGTACGAAAATTTCGCAAAATTTTGCTAGCGTACCACAGACAACAACTTGTACATTCGCCATGACAGCCATCGATCAGTTTTGTTCCTTATTTCGCTGCAACGTGACGTCATTGATGCCACCGGACCGGTGAGATTCGGAATACGCTGAACATTGTCAAACATCATTTTAACTTCTAGTAGTGTACGAATTTCATGAAATTTATTTAGGCTACAGTAATTCAATAAAGTACTAAATTTTATATTTTTAAAATACAGTATGCTCTTTTAAAAGTGGTAAAATTAAGGAAATTGCTATTTAATTACTGGTCGATGGTCGGGGAGAGAGGTGGTCTCTTAAAAGGGATGTGATTTACATTGATTTTATGGATTTTTAATTCGGTTCTTTAAAAAATCGGTCTTTAGGAGGAGTGGTCTTTCAATAGGAGCGTTCTTCTTTCATACAGGTTTTACTGTACAGCGTTATTACTTTTGATTTTATTTTTTTTTTTTTGTAAACAGAAACAGAAACTGTAACATAAAAAGAAGGATTATGAGGATGAATGAGCGTGTTCAGATATTGAAGTTATTTTTATCGTTTACCAGAATTAATATCTTCCTTGTCAGTGGCACAAGACAAGCTCTGACACCGGAAACAATGGAATCCGAGGAGGACACCAAGTGAGGTAAATTTAACAACTTGATAACTACTACCGCTAAAAATAATGTAAACCGCAGTTCCAAATTTACTACTTGTGTGTGGTTTCCTGCACTAAGCCATGGTCTCAAGTTTTGTCGATGTGGTGTACCCTTGCCCCTAGTCTCTCGGCTACCCGCATGGCGCGTCTCTCTGCCTTGACGTCTGTGGAACGTTTACCACGTACTTCCCCCCGACGTCCTCGTCACCCCCAGACAGCCCGCAGGGGGTTTAGAAGCCAATCACATAAGCTAATGAGCTCGGGGACCGAGGAAGTGGGGGGTAGAAACACACCCCTGCACCCCTATTGTGAACTTTCGGTTTTATCTGACACATTACTTCAGTCGGATTTAATGAGCTGTGCGCATAATCAAAACTTTCCGTCGTCACAGCTTTGCCTCCACTTACACAAGCAAACGGTCTTTCACGTAGACATCATTTCCTTACATACATTCACTCGTTCAATCTTCATTCTATCCATCACCATAGCACCTCAGTTATATCTGCCTTCCCTTTTTATAGTCGACTATTAGTTTCACATTATTCATTTGCTTATTTATTTATTCATCAATTCTTTCATTCTTAAGATTTCTTTATTAAATTAAATTAATATTATTGGTTTCTTTAGTCAAAATATAAAGTCCACATACGGTTAATAAAGAAATTATATTAAGGAAATAGCAAACAAAACTAAAAATAGACCACTACTTGCAGATTCTTAATTTTAATTTTATGAACAAACTCTATATTGCAATGGGTAGGGACATCAGATTCACATCGATAAAAAAGAGGACACAAAGCTTAAAAAAAGGGGGGGGTGACATTGTTAGAAAAAAAGCGGACAGAAAATATGTACTTAGATTTGGGCTTATTATACTTTAAATTACGTCAATATCTATTTTATTACAAAATATTTAAAGTACATATTTAGGCTTATATCATACTTATGAAAAGAAATTTACATTCACTTCTCTTTCTCTTCGAAATCTTGAACTCTTCTATTCCTTCGTATCTGTCGTCTCGCTTCATTTACCTTTCTTCCCACCATAATCTGATCACACGCTCTCGTCATGAAACAATACTAACAATACCATCCCATCGCACCTCCTCATACTCATCCTCTTTCACAATAGCCCTGCCAAGACTCTGGAATTCGCTATCTGCTAGCATCAGGGACAGTCTAAATAAAATTGAATTCAAACGCAAACTTACTAGGCACTTGGTCAGTAATTGATTTCTTGTAAATAGTTTCCTAAATGTATCACAAAATATTTCAATATCTAGTAATTTCATCACTTCACAAATTTATTTTTATAGGTTTAATTTTTAATTCAGTAAATATAAAATATTCTTTGTTTTTCTATGATAAATTATCTAGCTTTAATTAGTGAGGTAATCTCTTCGTACTTTGATTTTTATTGTAATTGTAATTGTAAATTTAATACTAATTAATTTTATTCTTCATATTGTAATTGGAATCTCGTGGTAGAGAGGCGGAGAAGGCCTGACGGCCTTTTCTCTACCAGGTTAAATAAATAAATAAATAAATACTACTACTACTACTACTACTACTACTACTACTACTACTACTACTACTACTACTACTACTACTACTACTACTACTTAAATATATATTAGTTTCTACTTTATTACAAAATAATTATGAAAACTTAATGATAATAATTTTTCAATTAGCTATATATGAAAGTCAAGGCAACTATAATTATTAAAGGGCGCAGATAATATCTATTTAGATTTAGGCTTAGGCCTATATTATACTTAAAATTATGTCAATATCTAATTTTATTACAGCATACTTATGATAAAACGTAATAATATAAAATGATTTTACAGTTAATGGAAGCAATGACCGTAACAAGTAGGAGCAAAGAGAGGTAATGATCGTTGGCAAAGAGTATATTCTGTCGATGCTGTTTCCGCCTACAAGAAAATTACTTGAGGTAGGCGGCAAATCAGATAATTTCAAAATATCAGGCATATAAGTTATGGAAAAGAGGACATTTCTTGATTTTTTTTTAAATCCGCCTGGACCCCGGACAAAGGCCTAAAAAGGAGGATATGTCCGGGGAAAAGAGGACGTCTGGTCACCCTAGCAATGGGGACATAATTTTCAAGTACTGAAAAATTCAGTATAATTTTTCTGAGCAATGAATAACTCTGTAACTTTGAAATATAATTTGCTCAATATACAGGGTGGTCCACTTAACTCTTTCACCTCCGATAGCATGTGAAATATTTCAGTTATACACGGACCGATAATTACAAATTAAACCACATTGAAGGGGACATGTGATACACGTAATGTATTTTTTGTAGCTGCATGAAATCATTTTGAGGATATTAGAGTCAACTTTCTTTTTCTGCATGGGGACCAGCTATGTTTTGTATTGCAAGTGTTGCTTTAATTCTATTAATAAATGGCTACTGTACTGATTGTTTGAATGTTACGGATAAGAGTAAACATAAGCAGTGTCTGACCAGGGATCGAACAGAGGAAGAGTAATTCTGGTTAGAATTTTTCGACAATTAAATCACAATCACAATGTACTGTACTATGGAAATGTTGCACATGATGAAGTGAGACATAAAAACATTGACGCACAACTCTAATATGAATTTTCTTCTCTCTGTTCGATTCTAGGTCAGACATTGTTCATGTTTACTCTTGCCGCTGACATTCAAACAGTCAGTAAAGTAGCCAGTTGTTATTAGACAGAGCTAACGCAACATTTGCAATACAAAACATAGTTCGTTCCCAATTAAAAGAAGAAAATTGACTCTAATATCTTGAAAAGTGTTTCATGTGCAAAAAAATACATTACGTGTGTTGGATGTTCCTTCGATGTAATTAAACTTGTAATTGTCAGTTTATGTATATGTAAAATATTTAACACGCTATCGGAGGTGAAAAGGGTTAAGTAAGCCACCCTGTATACCATACACTTTTTGCAATTGTCTGTCATCTGATATCTTCTTCTGCCCCGAACTCTTCTCCCGTTCACCATACCTTCCAGACCGTCCTTCAGTAGGGAGTTTCTTCTCAACCAGTGACCCAGCAAATTCCTTTTCCTTTAGGTATCTGATCAGTTTCAGCATCATATTTACTCATCATCATACTTCGTGGAATTGCCACGAGAGTCGCAAGGTTTATTACGCACGCGGTATAGACTGTATGAGAAGGAGACGTGCAACGGATGAAGTATGCCTCTGATGTAAACACTGAGCAGTATACTGCGGTTACAATAAAACCTGTATCCTGCATTCAAGAAATATAATGAATGGCCATTGAAGTAGGAAATGTCTAAACATGTAAATAAACAATTATTTTGTAGTGAGATATGTTAACTCTTAAAATGTATTGTAATATAGGCCTACTCACATCATCCTTGAATAGGTGCATTGCAGTGAAGAGTTACGTACAATTTGAGCGACTGCAAAGTGAACCTCCTCCGATGGTCACTCAAAAAGTTTTTATACTGGGGAAAATGTACGTTCGACATCACACGATGTAATAGGTGCATATTTGAAGAACGTAAAGTCACTACTTTTTAGTACACCAACTTCAGCCGTCTTGTCATGACCTGATTGTACATCATTTACAATACGAAATTGTGAATAGGCAGAATTTTCAGCAATAATGTTTCTCAATTTACGTTTCACTTTTTCTGAAATTAGTGAATTGTTATTTTGGATAACAGTTTGTGATATTTTATCCACCATATTAAGGGCTTCTGAGAGTTGTAGTTTAGACGATTCTAACAGGGTGATGCTTTTGGACTCGACTGGCTGCGGTGGTAAGGGTATTCCAGGGGCAATTGTTAGGAACAGGAACACTCTCATTTAGTCTGTTTGATTGCATTCTTGTCTACACTCAACAAATGTTAAGCTTTGACTATTCCAACCACAGTAATGCAAAAACAAGTGCTTACATAGGTATATATTAGCTGTAGCTGCTCTGTCTATTTGGACCGGTCACAACTCTTAACATGAACTGCTTATACTACGAGACCGGGCGGTCGCTCACCTCTTCTATACTACCGTACATCGGCAACCTGATTGCATGCTGCGTGTGGCAATTCAACGAAGTCTACTCATCATGCAATGCTTCCAGTTTTTCTTGAGAAAGATATATCCGGTAGCTTCCCGTTGCTTTCCGCACACCACTCTCTATACAAATATTAAGCCCCATTTATTATTATTATTATTATTATTATTATTATTATTATTATTCTTATTATTATTACTACTACTATAAATGCTATTACTATTAATATTAGTACTAATGACACTATTATTACTACTACTATTACTACTACCTCTACAATCACTTTCGTGTTCACATTTATATTAAATATCATTTCACCAACCCAATTCCATTACACAAAATCAGTTATTCCTTCTCATGAGTAAGGTAATTTTTGCGTCTGTGGTAGGGAATCAGGTCGGTAGCCACATGTTCTCTATTTCAATTTACGGAATGAAAGTAAATGGATGGAAGGTGGTGTCCTGATGCAAAAACGTAGAAAGTCTGCCGCAACGCCATCCACGTCCTCTACAAATTCCATTCGAACTCTATTGTCCGGACTGGAAAACCGACGCGATGCGACGTTGCAATCGTTCGGTTAACGGCGCGCCACCATTATCCATGATCACATGTAACGATCAGGTAATGGAACCATCTCGTTGTCTGGCCAATTCATTGCAGTGTATCCGTCCTTTATATAAATATAATGTTATATCACGATACCAAACACACGTTACGCGCACCTGTGCTTCAATACTTAATTGCACATTGCCATCACGCAACATAACAAAGCACAATAGCAGTTCAATATTACAAGAGTATACCATTAAAAAGATTATTCATTTTTTCATAGCTTTCTACCCAAGGACAGACCTTTCACTGCAAACCCAGCATTCTTCAGTCTTCCCTATTTTTCCCTATTATCTTCGTTTTTTGCCGTTCGTCATTCCTTCCAGTGCATCCTTCAGTAGGCAGTTCCTTCTCAGCAGTGACCTTATTCTTTCTTCGCCCACTCTTTCTAGCACGCCTTCATTTCTTATTCTGTCTGCCCATTTCACAAGCTCCATTCTTCTCCATATCCACATTTCAAATGCTTCGAATTGCTTCTCTTCACTTCGTCGTAATGTCCGTATTCCTTCATCACACAATACTCCATTCCACACAAAGGATTTCATTATTCTGATCCTTACTTATTTTCAAGAAGTCCGCAGATGATGATCCTTTATCTATTAAAAACTTCCTTTATCATTGCTTTCCCCCTTTTGACTTTCTGGCAGCAGCTCATGTTACTATTCATAGTATACCCCAGGCAATTGAAGCTGTTCACATGTTCTACTGCCTCATTTCTAATTTTGCAAGTTTACCTTCTAACTTATATTTTGTCTTCCGATAACCATAGTCTTCAGTGGTAGAGCGTTGGTACGTTAAACCAAAGGTCCCGGGTTCGATACCCGGCTCCGGAACAATTTTTCCCTCGAAATTATTCAACCATAGTCTTCGTCTGGTTGGCATTTTCCTTCATCCCATACTGTTCACTGCTGTCATTAAGCTCCAGTAACATATCTCTTCTGCTCACAACGCCATAAAAAGAAGATAATGAAATAGGAGTATGTGCCTGTGAGTAAAATTCTGAGTAGCAATAACTTTTGATATTGCTTCATTCTCGAGATAATCATCTAATACGCAAACTTAAAAATCTCAGTAGTTTCAGAACATCACAGACCATACTTTAGTAGTTCCAGAATATCACAAAACAGGACTCAGTAGTTCCAGAATATCACAGAACATGGCTCAGTAGTTCCAGAATATCACAGAACAAAGCTAAGTGTTCCAGAATATCACAGAACAGAGTTCAGTAGTTCCAGAATATCACAGAATAAAGTTCAGTAGTTCCAGAATATCACAGACCAAAGCTCAGTAGTTCCAGAATATCACACAACAGAGCTTAGTAGTTCCAGAATATCACAGAACAGAGCTCGATAGTTTCAGAACGTCAAAGAACAAAGCTCAGTTGTTTCAGAATATCAGAGAACAAAGCTAAGTATTCCAGAATATCACAGAACAGTGCTCAATAGTTACAGAATGTCACAGAATAGAGTTCAGTAGTTCCAGAATATCACAGAACAAAGCTCAGTAGTTCCAGAATATCACAGAATAGAGCTTAGTATTTCCAGAATATCACAGAACAGAGCTCGATAGTTTCAGAACGTCACAGAATAGAGCTCAGTAGTCGCAGAATATCATAGAAGAGAGCTCAGTAGTTTCAGAGCCTCACAGAATAGAGCTCCGTAGTTCCAGAATATCACAGAATAGAGCTCAATAGCTCCAGAATATCACAGAGCAGAGCTCAGTAGTCCCATAATATCACATAACAGAGCTCAGTAGTTCCAGAATTGCACGGAACAGGACTAAGTAGTTCCAGAACATCACAGAACTGAGCTCAGTAGTTCCAGAATATCGCAGAACAGGGCTCAGTAGTTCCATAATATATAACAGATCAGAGCTCAGTAGTTCCAGAATATCACGGAACATAGCTCAATAGTTCCAGAACATCACATTACAGAGCTCAGTAGTTCCATATTATCACAGAACAGAGCTCCGTAGTTTCAGAATATCACAGAATATGGCTTAGTAGTTCCAGAATATTACGAAACACAGCTCAATAGTTCCAGAATATCGTAGAACAGAGCTCAGTAGTTCCAAATTATCATAGAGCAGAGCTCAGTAGTTTCAGAACATCATAGAATAGAGCTCAGTAGTTCCAGAATATCACAGAACAGAGCTCAGTAGCACCAGAATATCACTGAATGGAGGTCAGGAATTCCAGAATATTACTGAACAGAGCTCAATGCACTGTGGACATAGTGATGAAGCAGTTATAATGACGGCAGTTATCACAGAGAACCTAACAACTTTCATAGCCTCATTGAACAAAGATGTAAATGACTATTTATCTTTTCGTGAGGCAGGTAATTCAGGCTCTTTATTTTTGGTTGGATGATAAAAACATTTCATGTATACGGCATCACGTGACTCCGATAGGTAACAAAATCAAATAATTATGTTTTATTCAATATGGCGGACTAGCTATGTACAGCTGTCAAAAAAAAAAGTGGCCGCACTCGTGAACAATGAATATTTTCAAAGTCCACTTCGGGTCGCGGCGATGTTACACGATGCATGTGCTTGTACAAGCAGTTCCGGAACTATGAAAGTGTTCCATGTCTGCGCCTCGTAGACCAGCGGTAGAGTGCTTCTTTAATGATTCGAAGGTCGTGGGTTCGGGCCTTCTTCAAGTTTTCATTTTATTTTTTAATCGTTCTTTAGCGATGTAAATGATATTCAAATTGTTATTTATATCCAGTTATCGTTCTTTATGGATATAACGTTATTTATATTTTGTTATCGTTCTTTAGAGATATGAATAAAATTCAGGTCATCATTTGTATTCTGTGATCGTATTATAACGATATGGATAATAATTATTATTGTATCTCCAATGGGGGTTACCCCTATTTTACATATGTATGTTAGGGCTATAGTTTTATACACAAAAAAAGATAAGCATAAAGAGAAATGGAAAAGAAAATTAAATTAGCTTACGCGATGTAAACAAAACATAAACAATCCCTAAATTATTAGGCATTGCGATTGCAAAACAAATATCAGGTATCAATTTGAAACATACAAAAACATTAACAACACACATACGTAACACTTCTATAGCACAAATATGCATCATAAATTAATACACAATAGTCACATAAACACAATCAAACTATAATTACGACATTGCGACGACATCAAGCATCCCATAACTGACTCACATACGTAACAAATCAAGCATCCGTTGCAACATATACACTTCAACATAGTGACCACACTTTTAAAAGTTACAAATTTGGCTCCAAGAAGAATAAATAGGACACTGTTACTAATTACTATTCTTCTACAATTTCTTAAATACATCTGTAATAAATCTGTGAAATTCTGATATGAATAATATTCACGTTTTTTATATTCTGTTATCGTTTTTTAGCGTTTTAAATAATATTCAAGTTATCATTTATATTCTGTTTTCCTTCATTAGCATTATAAAACAATATTCAAGTTATTTATATTGTTATTGTTCTTTCGCAATATATTAATTAAACAAACCGATATTTATCATTTATATTCTGTTATCGTTCTTTAGTGATACTGTATAAATAATATTCAAGTTATTTATATTGTAATCGTTCTTTAGCGATATAAATAACATAAATTAAATATTAGGTTTGGAAAAATCCAGTTGCATAATACTGGTATTACTTTTTCTTTTTGTATTATTACATTATACTATCTTGAACCACAATAAAATGAAAAGGAGTAACGAGGAATTGAACCTGAGACGTTGACATCTAAATTCCGACGTTCGTCCGCTGAGCTACGAGAGCAAAAGTGTGGAAACATTTTCGGAAAAATTGGCCCAATCACACTCTAAGATTTTCTGATGATTCGTAGAAGCTAGTCCAGAATGCGGGGGGCAAAGGCTAATTGAGATTTCCCGGTCTCTGACCGGGTCAAACATCCTGATAGAATTAATGTTTAACCCTTGCCGTGACCTTCGGTGAAGTCCGGAGGGCCCAATTAGTCAAATCCACTCTCCTCAACTCCACGCTTGGGCCCCCTGGAATTTATTAAGATGCGAAAGAGATAGTGGTGTGCGGAAAGCAACGGAATGTTACCGCATTTAGGCCTATCCTTCCCAAGAAAACTGCAAACATGAACAAAGGAAGCTTTTAATAGAAGAAGAAGGATCTTCTGCGGACCTCTGGAAAAAGAACTAAGGAAGAGACTAGTGAAGTGCTTTGTGTGGAGTGTGGCATTGTATGGGGAAAGAACATGGACATTACGACGAAATGAAGAGAAACGAATTGAAGCGTTTGAAATGTGGATGTGGAGAAGAACGGTGCGTGTAAAATGGACAGACAGAATAAGAAATAAAATTGTGTTTCAAAAGTAAGTGAAGAAAGAATGATGCTGAAACTGATTAGAAAGAGAAAAAGGAATTGGTTGGGTCTCTGGTTGAAAAGAATAATAGACGACATTATGATACGTGGATCATATGCGGAGACTAAGAGGAAGGCAGAAAATAGGAAAGATTGGAGATTGCTGGGTTTGCAATGAAAGACCTGCCCATGGACAGAACATTTATTTGTGTATGTTCAGAATGCCTGGAATATCGTGTCTAAGAACAGTCGCTATTTGCAAAGACTAGTCAATTCCATGCCCACTCAACTGTAAGATGATCGAGATAAGAGGAAGATTGACTAAATATTGAATTGTGGCTTTTTGTTTTGTTTTTTGAACGCTTAATTTTTTTAATGTTTTAAGGCCGACTCCAGTAAATTTGTTATGTTTATGCCACGAAAGATATTTTATTGAGAATAAAATCTTTTTTCTTTCCATTTGCAGCCACAATATCATAATGAAAATTATAAAGTCATGGCATAATATATTAATGAACCTGATGTTAATTACTAAAATAATCATAAAAGAGAAAGGAGCCGTTATGTCTAGTTTGTC
The DNA here is from genome assembly GCF_040183065.1 of Periplaneta americana. Taxonomy (NCBI): domain Eukaryota; kingdom Metazoa; phylum Arthropoda; class Insecta; order Blattodea; family Blattidae; genus Periplaneta; species Periplaneta americana. The sequence continues at coordinate 19,156,475 of NC_091129.1, forward strand.
TCTCTCAAAAGCAGAACAAAAAAGGACATAAAAAGCACGAAGTTGTAGTCGAACGCAGGACCTCATGAATAAGAAGCCTGAACGCTAACATTATGCTATCGAATAACACACGGTATACTTCAATTATAACTGTAGATATCAGGCAACGTGGTCCAACAACATGTAACATCGCCTGTCTCCGAATTGTAGCGAAGATACCCGAAGGGAACTTTGTTCCAGGAGAGCGGCCACTTTTTCTTTTGACAGCTGTACATATGCTCTGACCAATTTTGAAATTTTGAGGTTAAGTTTGACGAGTTCAAAATACTGTCTTCAAGAAATGCATTTCTCTATGAGGCTGAAAGCATTCAGTTTGATCATCATTCTGCACTTTAATGTTTTCAAGTCTTGGAAATTAATCATACTGATTAAAATGTTTGGGAATTATTTCCTAATAGTACATTTTAAAGACTTCGTTCATAATTTTTTTTTGTTCCAATATTTGTTACTTAATATTTGTCAATGTGACGTATTTTATATAGCTTTAGCTAACGATCTTTCTCTTCCAAATACAAAATGACATTTAGAAGGGACACAAATACAGATAGAAAAGTTTGCAATTGATCTACGTTAATTGGTACGATATTTCAAAATGATGATGGAGTACCGACATTTCTTGGGGATTTTAGAATGTGTGAGAGGAATGAACAATTTTATTTTCCTTTACTAATCCTGTAATAAAATTTCTCCTAACTCAAATCTAGTGACATATGTAATTGTTTTTCCTTATTGTGAATCAGGTGTAACCTAACATGCAGATAGGATAAGATATGAAATGCATCTCGATGTTACAATACAGACTTGCAGAAACTGCTATTAGATCAGGAGAGTTCATTCCAATACTGTATTGTGGGAAGCTATTCCGACTCCGGGTGGTGGATTCTTATTATAAGTTGAAGGCAATAATGTTAATGTTATTAAAACAAAGCAAACAGAGTTACGAGTTGAGGTGTACAGGCTTACAGGTTTGATAGATAATTTAGCGGATACTGAAAAAAGTCTGACACTAAATTTTGACGTAGAATTACTTTGGTGTCGTGATTTCATGGTAATTGTTGATAAAATAACATGGGAACCCCGAACACTTTCCGCTCGAATGAGTCTATTTGGAATCATTAACATTTCTGTAACCTCTGACATGATTTGCCGGATGATTCCATATTTTGATATACTCAGAATTAGTTTCGTTCTTTACCGATAGAGTGCAGCACCCGCCACTTCCTTGGCCAGCAGTTATTAGGAAGAGGATTGATTGTTCTTTTCTTCCTCCATTGTGTTTCTATGACCTTGTGTGCCTATGATTGTGTAAAATCAGAAAAAAAAATCAGGTCTAAAATGTAAACTATTAACACGAATCCAAACTAACCACTAATAAGGGACAATTCATATGAGCGACAAGACGTTCATGATTTTTCTGTCTTCTTTATAGCGAATTATATGTATAGATTTACATTAAAAGTTCCATTGATACACAAAGGACTATTTACTAGTAGTTAGTACTATGAAACTGTAACGAAACAATGTAATTCAATGTATTTTCTTTTTGTTTCAGGTAAGCAGAACGACTCTTAAAAGTTTTGGAGTATCGCATGAATACATACCTATTTGTAGGTAAGTTTTAAATTATTAGAAACTTTCTTTCCTCGTTTTATATTCATTTAATGAAGAGAGCAATGTACTTTGTGTTGTATGGAAAGTAAACACTAGGTGTGCGGTTAGAAATGTATCGCGTTTTTATCACAAGCATTCACATTTTAATTTGGTCATCGAATTTAAAGATGCGTGTTATTTAAAATGTTAATTTCCTTTCTATTTCATGATTATTAAATATTAGTGTATTAATGATTAAAATGTGAGGATTTCATACTAAAATAAAATTGTTTGAATCAGAGCAACATTATGGCAAAAGCGACTTAATATTATAATGTTAAATGAAATTACAAATACAGTTTTGCATCTCATATCCACTCTCGTAGAACGCGCATAATGCGATTAAATATCGACAGAAGCATAGCTCAGTACACTGCATATCTTAATGTAGAACTACATGTGGGTGCGATGAAATATTTACAGATGCATAGCTTTAGCATACTATAATGCATATCTTTACGCAGAATTATGTGTGAGTGCAATCAGATGTCGTTAGGTGCACACATTTACTGTGCTCCATATCTTTACCTAGAACTACATGCGAGTGCGATGAAATATTGTCAGATGCATAACTTTACTATGTTACATATCTTTACGCAATCGACAGGTGCACAGGTTTACTGTGCTCCATATCTTCACAGAACTATATTCGGATGGTACGAGAGAAATAAAACAATGAGAACTAGGGGAAGACATGGAAAAGGAGTGGAATACAAGGAGAACAAGGGCAAGGCAAGTTGAGCAAGAAGAAGACAATGAAAATGAGGGAATTAAAAGGATAATAAGGGGAATACAAAGAGAATACAATGAGAACAAGATAAATACAAGGAGGACAAGGGGAAAACAAGGAGGGCAAGAAATAGGATATCGCGTTCTTAAGTCACGTTCAGTTTTGAAGTTATATCTTGTGAAGAGAAGCACTTGGCTGGCTGGCTGGCTGGTCTGACGAGGCCTGGATGGGTCCTTACACTAAGGCACGGATTGATCCATTATGCGCTGTGTTAAAAAGTATCCAATATTTTAGGAGGTAATAGTATGCATCAAAACAAGAAAATAAAGTCTAATAAAAATGGGTCCTACAACACATATTTTTTGAGATCTGAACACTTGTTTATAGGAGATGCTCAATGTGACGTTCATTCATGGCTTCACAAAGGATCATACACTCTTATTCTAACTATGGTCTTAATTACATTCATTATTAGCGTTTATTACCTCTTTATTCAGATTCTGGCTGATTCGTACATCAATTATTATTAGGCAGTACAACTCACTTGCCGATGGATGTCAGAGAAAGAACAATAATTGTTTGCATACATCTGAAGTCCCATTTCTGTAAAGGGCTCCATACACGCTCAGTTTAACTGTACAGTTTATGTAAAAGAAATGGGAGGAAAACTAAACTGGATGTGTGTGGGCACAACCATCATGTTCATCAGTTTTTTTCGTCAGTTCGATTCTGAGTATTCAAGTGTAAATATGAGAGACAAAAGAAGGACTGCAATTTGTTGTTTACTTGCCCCTTCATCTATAGATATATTATTTGACAACCAGAAGAAAAGAAAGCTAAAAATATGGTTTAAGATGTTATACATAAACATAAGTGTTTCATGAAAGTAACATCTGCTGAATCATATATTACCGCCTTTTCTTTTTCGGTTTGAATAAAAGCGAGTATTCCCTTTTTCTTGGTAGTAGTTGCAGTCATGGTCCAGGCGGAACGGGTACTTAGGAAACGTACAGGTTAACTGTGTTAACTGCACAGGTTGTCGCCGCAAAAGTGGCTCCACTGGTGCAGGTCTGAAGCATGCGTTATTAATAGGGCCCAGAATTTTATGTTTTACATATTTTTTGCTACATTGAACATACCTGAAATTTTGTATGGTGATGTTACGCACCTCCAGAACCTAATTGGCGAAGTTTTATTTAATATAAACATGAATATTTTGTATGCTAGCGCATAAAACCTAATATTTTGAAATAAATACATAAAACTCGCATATTTTCATAATTTCTTTGTCTGTAAATCACATATTGTTAATGAAATTTCATAGAAACCAAATATTTTGAAACAAATATACAAAACTCATATTTTCTGGATTTCTTTGTTTGTAAATCACATATTGATAATGCAATTTCATAAAAACCAAATATTTTGAATTAAATACATAAAACTCACATATTTTCATGATTTCTTTGTCTGTAAATCACATATTCCTATGAAATTTCATAGAAATCAAATATTTTGAAACAAATATACAAAACTCATATTTTCTGGATTTCTTTGTTTGTAAATCACATATTGATAATGCAATTTCATAAAAACCAAATATTTTGAATTAAATACATAAAACTCACATATTTTCAGGATTTCTTTGTCTGTAAATCACATATTGTTAATGAAATTTCATATAAACCAACTATTTTGAGACAAATATACAATACTCACATATTTTCTGGATTTCTTTGTTTGTAAATCACATATTGATAATGCAATTTCATAAAAACCAAATATTTTGAAATAAATACATAAAACTCACATATTTTCATGATTTCTTTGTCTGTAAATCACATATTATTAATGAAATTTCATAGAAACCAAATATTTTGAAACAAAGATACAAAACTCACATATTTTCTGGATTTCTTTGTTTGTAAATCACATATTGATAATGCAATTTCATAAAAACCAAATATTTTGAAATATATACATAAAACTCATACATTTTCATGATTTCTTTGTCTGTAAATCACATATTCCTATGAAATTTCATATAAACCAAATATTTTGAAACAAATATACAAAACTCACATATTTTCTGGATTTCTTTGTTTGTAAATCACATATTGATAATGCAATTTCATAAAAACCAAATATTTTGAAATAAATGCATAAAACTCACATATTTTCAGGATTTCTTTGTCTGTAAATCACATATTGTTAATGAAATTTCATATAAACCAAATATTTTATACAAAACTCACATATTTTCTGGATTTCTTTGTTTGTAAATCACATATTGATAATGCAATTTCATAAAAACCAAATATTTTGAAATAAATACATAAAACTCACATATTTTCAGGATTTCTTTGTCTGTAAATCACATATTGTTAATGAAATTTCATATAAACCAAATATTTTATACAAAACTCACATATTTTCTGGATTTCTTTGTTTGTAAATCACATATTGATAATGCAATTTCATAAAAACCAAATATTTTTAAATAAATACATAAAACTCACATATTTTCATGATTTCTTTGTCTGTAAATCACATATTGTTAATGAAATTACATATAAACCAAATATTTTGAAACAAATATACAAAACTCACATATTTTCTGGATTTCTTTGTTTATAAATCACATATTGATAAATCAATTTCATAAAAACTGAATATTTTGAAAAAAAAATTACATAAAATTCACAGGATTTCTTTGTCTATAAATCAGATATTGTTAATGACAATACATAAAAACCGAATATTTTGAAATAAATATACGAAACTGACATATTTTCTGGATATCTCTGTAAATCACATATTGTTAATGGAATTTCATAAAACCATATATGTTGAAATAAATAGTTAAAACTGACATATTTTCAGGATTTCTTTCTTTGTAAATCACATATTGTTAATGAAATTTCTTAAAAATAAAATATTTTGAAATAAATACATGAAACTCACATATTTTCAATATTTATTTGTTTTTAAATCACATATTGTTAATGAAATTTCATAAAAAAACGAAATAATTTTAAATGAGTACATAAAACTCACATATTTTCAAGGTTTCTTTGTTTGTAAATCATATATTGTTAATGTAATTCCATAAAAAAAAATTGAAATGCATACATAAAACTAAAATATTTTCAGGATTTCTTTGTCCCTAAGTCAGATATTGTTAATGAAATTCCATAAAAACCAAATATTTTGAAATAAACACATAAAACTCGCATATTTTCGGGATTTCTTTGTCTTTCCTTCTCTACTGCCAAGAAATGAGTAGGGCCCGGAATTTTATATTTTTGTGCATGTTTTTTGCTTCTTTGAACGTAACTGAAATTTTGTATGAAGTTACGCACCTCCAGGACCCAATTGGCGAAGTTTTATTTCACATAAACATGCATATTTTGTATATTGGTGCATAAATTAAAATATTTTGAAGAAATGCGTAAAAGTCACATATTTTCGGGATTTCTTTCTTTCTTTCTCAACTGCCAAGAAATGGATGTTGCTAACCTTACAACTAGATTATATTTTAATGAATATTGGAGTTGTTATGACCAGGTTAACTACAAAAACGTGCTTCTTCTAACCGATGGAACGGCATTCATGAGGAAAGCTGCTATATTAAGTGTGGGTTACCCCAACCTGATTCATGTTATATGTGTGCTTCATTGCTTGAATCGTATCTGCGAGACGTACTGTATTTGCAGACGTATACTGCGAAATAACTGGCTTCATTAAAATACACTATGCTCAGAACATGCGATATGGAAAGAATATTTTCACGCTACAAGGCTTTGTTTAGTAATAATCGGCATTCCTTTACGAGTGAGAATTTGAGAATCGTGTTTGTTACGCACTGTAACGCCGATATGATGTAGAGATTAGTAAAATTGAGGAAAATTTGCTGCACACTATATTTTCGAGATTTTGGTACATTTTTATATGTATAGCACTTAAAAATATAAATACTTTATACATTTTTAGCACATCAAATTCCAGCCACCAGTTATTAATGGTACGAACTGCACAGATTACGCAGTTCATCTGTCAGGTATGACGTCATTCATGATAAACTGCACAGTTTAACTGAGCGGGAGCCTTTAATATGTAGCTATTCAGCAATGTTTGCATTGGAGGAGGAAAGTAACTGACCACCATACCCCATTTTCTCCTGGCTTAGTTGCAATATGAGTGATGCCTTATTGGTGTCACTTGTGATGTTCCAACCTGTCTTCGGGCAATCGTCTAAACAACAGTTAGGCCCAATTGCATAAAACTCCTTGACTAAAGATCAACTTTGATCGAAGATCTAAAAGTGAACCGAGTTCAGACACTTCTTCTATTGTATAAAACTTGTCTGCGATCAATTACCTTGGTTCAAATGCAATCTAAGTTCACGTGAAAAGGATTTGACAACATCGCATAAACAGGTGAAATATGTGATGCGCGGACCATGTTGTACAAGTTTGTTCAGTGTTGCCAATCTAGCGACTTCAACTCTTTTTCAATAAGAATTTCTTTTAACTTTTGTGTAGCTTAAATAGGTGTTTAGTGACCTTTTTAGCACCCCATAGTGACAAAATTTAATCTTTCTCTGTTCATTAATGAGAAATCTTGCGACTTTACAACTACTTTTTGGCGACTTTCCGTACACACTGTTGGAGACACTGGTTTATTTGTGCAATGTAAATAATGGCGGACAATAAGAAGAAGGTTGACTGTTCTCCAAATTGTTACCATGTTATGGTGTTTGATACTGCTAAACATAATAAAGGTTTATAAAACGGCAAATTGATAATTTATGAATGTACCTATCACATCCATTAATAATTAATGGTTGTTATAAACATAATATAATTATAGGATATATTATTTGATACTGCTGAACACGATAGAGCCTTATAAAATATGCTGTAAGATTGTTTGTGTATTAAGGCAAGAAATTGAAAAAAATATATATATATATGTAAGTGTAACTACCATATCTATTAATATTAATAACAATGGTTATTCTATTTGCACAGTCTACCACTCGTATATTTCAAACAGATAAGAAATAACTAAACTTAGATCATCTAACTTAATCGGAGAAATTTCTTCAGTCAAAGTTGACTTTAGTTTGAGACAAATTAATCTCAGATTAGACTTTATACAACACAAAATTCCAATTAATAATTATATATAATAAATAAATTTTCAGTCATATACACTTTTCAGTTATCCGTCCATACACCATGACTCGGTCTAAAACATGTAACGTCGGGTGAAACACGCCTCCTTGTCTGGACGAAAACAACTGAACAACTATGTAAGTATAAATATAATAAACTTTTTAAAAAACGCTGAATCAGCTCACAACTTTTCAAAATTAATAATAAGCTATTAACTTAAATATTTTCAGACAAATATGGCATTCACCACGACGAAGTAGACTGCGTGCTCTCCTACCAACAGCATTTGCATCACAGCTTTTTCCATCCCTTTTAAATGTATACATTATATATAACATTTTAACATAGTTAATATCAAATTGCACAAATTTAATTTTAATGATATGACCTAATGAAAACATTTAGCCTTAATTGTATAAGGTTAATATCATGCTGTGCCTTTCCTTGTTTTATATACAGACGAGAATTTAGCATCAGTGTTCAGCTTTACCATGTACAGTTTACTCAAGAGGCACGAAACTTACATACTTGTAAATGCCAGCATGTGCATTACTTACTATATTATTAATTGTTAGATCAACTATCACCTAATTTAAAATTTTTTGCTTCTCATGCACCTGATGATGACATTTTAAAGTCGAAAATATTAGTGACTTTGTATTAAATATTGTGATGTAACAGATTATCTGACCTCACAAACTGAAAAGTGTATGACTGAAAATTTATTTATTATATATAATTATTAATTGTATTCACACTTTTCTGAACCAACATGTCTTTTAAACAAAATTCCAAGTTCAGTTACAACAAGGATCAATTTAACCTCTGATCTAAGATTAAATGGTTTATACAATCGGCCCTTAGTGTTTCTAGCCACACATTCAGTTTGTCTGGATTGCATTTCCAGAAGTAAACGAGCACCTACCTCCCTTCGGAATATAATTTTCGTTTCATTGTCGTACTTGTTCTAATTAGGTTATCTTTAGCTGTTCCTGCACCATGCTAACCACATGACCAAGGGATTTCTTTTGAATATCTGAATTTGTTTTCACAATTCTCGCAAGAGTAAAGATGAAACTGACACAGTTCATGAAAAAAAGATTTTTATGGTAATGCATGACACTATTTTTGTCGCCTGTAAACTACGAGAGTGGCTTCTTTAAAGCAATGCAGGTAACATACCTTCAAGGACTACTGCAAGCTGCATATCCCTTTAACATAACAGCATTGCGGTTTCATCAAGAGTAATTCAACCCTCATGTAAAAAGTCCAGGTCGTTTTGACAGTAATATCGTCATGTAAATAGGGCAATGGTCATCATCAGCCGCAAACGCATACTGTTTCATACACATGCAGGTTCTATATAGCTCTTAGTAAGGGATTTAGAAAGCTCTGTTTATTCTGAGTGAACCCTACAATGAGAACATATCTCTTACTACACCAGCAGACCTTGCTTGGCTTTGGGAAGTTTATATACATAAAATGATGGGAACTATTGCAGATTTAGATATCAGTGTGTGTGTATGTGTGTGTGAGGAGGGGGGGATTGGAAGGTATAAGTGAGGAAGGATTTTGTGCGAAGTCCTGCGGGAGCAATGAAGATTACTTGGTGTGTACAGAGAGCTTCGTGCAGGCTACAGCTTACAGAGTTAAAGGGTCCATATACATATTTGTTAGACTTGGGGCACAAAATATTATTAAGCTCTCTAAATCCTACAGTCCGAGGCCGCTGCTCGCGCTACTGTATGCTAACAACATTTGATAATTTCCTTCCAAGATATTATAGAGAAAGTGTAACAACATATTATATGACTAAGTATTGTAGGTTTAGCTTCATGTTTTAGCCTAAAACTTAGTGATATTTGCAGCGCTAGAAGTATTGCTCAGAGCATTTGATCATGGATTTCTATTCCGTCTAGAACAGAGGTCTCCAAAACCCGTATCGTTATTCGTGCTCTCGATTCTGCCCGCCGAACACAGTGTGCTGTAAGGCTAGAGAAGGGGAAGAGACTCGTACCTCAAGAGATGGATGCGATCAGTGTGGGATCGCGGCAATAGTCTGCTTAAGTTTACTTACTTACTTACAAATGGCTTTTAAGGAACCCGAAGGTTCATTGCCGTCCTCACATAAGCCCGCCATCGGTCCCTATCCTGAGCAAGATTAATCCAGTCTCTATCATCACACCCCACCTCCCTCAAATCCATTTTAATATTATCCTCCCATCTACGTCTCGGCCTCCCCAAAGGTCTTTTTCCCTCCGGTCTCCCAAATAACACTCTATATGCATTTCTGGATTCGCCCATACGTGCTACATGCCCTGCCCATCTCAAACACCTGGATTTAATGTTCCTAATTATGTTAGGTGAAGAATACAATGCGTGCAGTTCTGTGTTGTGTAACTTTCTCCATTCTCCTGTAACTTCATCCCGCTTAGCCTCAAATATTTTCCTAAGAATCTTATTCTCAAACACCTTTAACTTATGTTCCTCTTTCAAAGTGAGAGTCCAAGTTTCACAACCATACAGAAGAACAGTTAATATAACTGTTTTATAAATTCTAACTTTCAGATTTTTGGACAGCAAACTGGATGATAAGAGCTTCTCAACCGAATAATAACACGCATTTCCCATATTTATTCTGCGTTTAATTTCCTCCCGAGTGTCATTTATATTAGTTACTGTTGCTCCAAGATATGTCTGCTTATGTTTGCAAATAATAACATCAAAAGAATAAGAAATATCATATATTTGTATATTATGTAATGTAGGTTTAGCTTCATGTTTTAGACTAAAACTTTGTGATATCTGCAGCGCTAGAAGTATTGCTCAGAGCAATTGATCATGGATTTCCATTCCGTCTAGAACAGAGGTCTCCAAAAAGCGTATCGTCTTTCGTGCTCTCGATGCTGCCCGCCGAACACAGTGTGCTGTAAGGCTAGAGAAGGGGGAGAGACTCGTACCTCAACAGATGGAAGCGATCAGTGGGGGATCGTGGCAATAGTCTGCTTATGTTTACAAATAATAACATCAAAATAATAAGAAATATCATACGTTTGTATATTATGTAATGTAGGTTTAGCTTCATGTTTTAGCCTAAAACTTAGTGATATTTGCAGCGCTAGAAGTATTGCTCAAAGCATTTGATCATGGATTTCCATTCCGTCTAGAACAGAGGTCTCCAAAAACCGTATCGTCATTCGTGCTCTCGATGCTGCCCGCCGAACACAGTGTGCTGTAAGGCTAGAGAAGGGGGAGAGACTCGTACCTCAACAGATGGAACCGATCAGTGGGGGATCGCGGCAATAGTCTGCTTATGTTTACAAATAATAACATCAAAAGAATAAGAAATATCATACGTTTGTATATTATGTAATGTAGGTTTAGCTTCATGTTTTAGCCTAAAACTTAGTGATATTTGCAGCGCTAGAAGTATTGCTCAAAGCATTTGATCATGGATTTCCATCCCGTCTAGAACAGAGGTCTCCAAAAACCGTATCGTCATTCGTGCTCTCGATGCTGCCCGCCGAACACAGTGTGCTGTAAGGCTAGATAAGGGGGAGAGACTCGTACCTCAACAGATGGAAGCGATCAGTGGGGGATAGCGGCAATAGTCTGCTTATGTTTACAAATAATAACATCAAAAGAATAAGAAATATCATATATTTGTATATTATGTAATGTAGGTTTAGCTTCATGCTTTAGCCTAAAACTTTGTGATATTTGCAGCGCTAGAAGTATTGCTCAGAGCATTTGATCATGGATTTCCATTTCGTCTAGACCAGAGGTCTCCAAAAACCGTATCGTCATTCGTGCTCTCGATGCTGCCCGCCGAACACAGTATGCTGTAAGGCTAGAGAAGGGGGAGAGACTCGTACCTCAACAGATGGAAGCGATCAGTGGGGGATCGCGGCAATAGTCTGCTTATGTTTACAAATAATATCAAAAGAATAAGAAATATCATACGTTTGTATATTATTTTGAAATACTATGAAGCTGGAGCCCCGTCTGATGCTATAGACACAAGCCATTACAAATTCAACCTCTTCTGTTCTATGGTGCCTTTCAGTGCCAGGAAAAGATCTTCTCTAGTTGTATTTTGTAATTACATCTAGAATACATTCAGACGCAGTAAAATGTTCATTAACTCCTCGGATGAAAATGGCTAGGTGAGCTTTGTCATTTCTAGCTGTGCTTCCGTCCAATGCAAGTGAGTAAGCTACAAACTGGTTAATTGTGGTTTCTACTTCAGATTCAATTCCATTTACAATCTTGAAATTTCTTCTCTGAACTGTAATTGGAAACAATTTAATTTTCTTAAACTTTGACTTTGTTCTGGACACAGTATTTTAGTAGCGTTCTGTATGCACGATTTTACAAATGCTGCTTCTGTAAAGGGCTTCATTGATTTTCCAATATTCCAAGCTAGAACATAGCTAGCAAGAAGCTTTTTTTGTTTGAGACTGAGGACACATGTGTGATTTGTGTTTGTATTTTCTCTTTTTATATTTATCAAAATATTTGTTGGCCTACGCATGTCACCTAAAATTAAACGAGAAACTATATGTTTGTCATGCGGAACTGAGTGTAGTATACTGATTATTATGTATAACCAACAGCTATACAGGCGTCCCAAAATAAATTATCTTCACATGTCCAATATGCCTGTAATAGCATGATATGTATTCTTTGTGAAGAGTCGAGTATTGTCGCCGCATGTTGAATTTTAACACACCCTTAAAAATTTTGGAACAAATTAAGCATTTCACAATCTCCCAAAAAACACAAAAAAATGTCTCTTCCTATTCATTCTTGAATGTACTACGTCCATGATTAGAAGACATTGTGAAACGGTCGAACACTCCGACCAACACAATGATAATAGCAGTCCGCCACTGCTCTTCGTTTGCGCATAAACATTGAGTACGGTACAGGTGGGGATGAGTGAGGCAGTGCGCGTTCATTACGCACTGGCTTCGGTTCCGTTCAGGGGCTTACTCGCGAGTAGGCTTTTGGAGACTTCTGGTCTAGAAAGTTAAGACTGGTTCACAATAAACTGGAAACGAGATTCGGAACGAAAACGAAAACGGTAAAATTGTTAAAATATGTACATGTAAATGTGAGCATTCACAATTAACGAAAAGCTTGCCGGAGCCCGGGATCGGGAACGAAGAGTTGGCCAAATTTCAACTTTGGCGTTCACGTTTCCGATCACAGCCCACTAGATTCATTCTGTTGCTATCTAAAAATCTATTTTGTCGTCGTATATTTCGTAGCAAGAAGACCGTGGAATAACCTATGCATCATTTTGTTCTGTGCTGTGCATCATGGAGCAAGTTTCATTTGATGAGATTCTAATATTGAGTGTTGAGGAAAATCCTCACGTTTACGATAAGCGGCGCGTCTCGTATAAAGATGAGAAAATGAAGGAGAATACGTGGCTTTCAATAGCTGCATCTTTGAACACCGATCGGAATCGAATCATATCTTATTACTGTATTGGTTGTATTACACATTACATATTAATGCTTCAATTCGATAACTACTGTTGTGTTTATTTTTATTCTATTACAAATATTTCTGCTCTAATTATTTTACGTTATGGTAGACTTAAAATAGGTTATGATAATAAAGATGCATGGGCATATTTATAGTGCCGTACCTATTGAAATGTTTCAGTTGAAATTTCGAAGTTGGTTAACCTGACTTTATGTTGGCTGCCTTGTGCTCATGAGAGAACGCCATTCGTCAATTATACACAAATAACATCAGAATACGTAATATCGACTTTACATATCGTTATTGACATACATATTGATATGCATAATCGTCTACGTTCTCGGTTTATTTTGAATAAAAAATTTTCATATTCACGTCTCCTCTGATTCTCGTTTTCATTCTGGTTCTCGTTCTCGGTTTATTGTGAACCAGACTTTACTCTAATATTTGAAGGGTACGTTGCTTTCATAGTATTCATACAGTTTTATCATTATCAGAGTGGTTTCTTGTAAACACAAAAAAATTATGTACGGCGAACACAGCTAATTTCGTGATGCTACGATTTTGGTACAAAATAAGGATCATATTTAAAAAAAAAAACAGTATTTTTAATGTACGTACATTATTCGATTCAGGAAGTTACATGTCAGAATTTTTACCCCAAATAATGTTATACAATATTTGCAAACAGGCAATAGAAATAAATAAAAAAAATAGGACTATAGATTGGTTTGTATAATTGCGTGTTACTACAAGGGCATTTTCATGATAATCCTTGATATCAAAATATTTAGGCTTATTTAGTACTAGCCGTACCCGTGCGCTCCGCTGCACCTGTTAGAAATAAATATGAAGGAATTACATAATTAAAATAGGACGTTTGATCCAGGGAACATTCGTGTTTGATAGAAGGATAAATCGTTTAATATGTTACTTAATTTAAATTGCATTTAAATAATTAAAATGCTGTCATTTTGGTCCAGAGACCACTCATTTGGTGCAATGACAATTCCTTTAACATGTTTCTTAATTGTTATTACATCCAACCATAATTTAATGAAGATTGACATATCATTTAGTTTTAATGTGAATACTTTATATTACTTGCTATATGTTTCAGAAGTTACTGTAATAACATTGTAGAATTATGTGCATCTAGAGAAACAACACTTTCCAATGGCGAAATAATAATTAAACAATTAATTAGCTTCCGATATTACTTCATACAAACACAGAAACATTATTTTAGGCTATGTTTAATAGCCTTCGATTGTTGTTGTCCAAGGCCCCTTATAGACGAAGTCATTTGTTTTCATTTCAGTACAGCGCCTTAGATGGCGTTGTTATTGTAATTTTAAAACTCATTTGTCTCTTTAAATATCAGTCCTATCAAAATTTCGTGTAGAGTAAAACTTATCGGAATTCATTTAGAAAAAAAACTTTTGTCATGTAATATTTCTCACGAAAATCAATAATAAGCGAGGTATTTCGATTTATTTAATTAAGGCCCCTTTACAACCCTGGTTTTAAATAAAGTATTTTGAATGTCATATAGCCTGAAATCTAAGTAACAACGAACTTAATTTATATTCCAATTTTCATATAAATCGGTTGAGCCATTATCGCGTGAAAAGGTAACAAACATCCAGACAGACAGACACACATAAAAACAAAAATAAAAAATAAAAAAAACGATTTTCGGTTTGAGGATGGTTAATTATACATGTTACGACCAATTATTTGTGGAAAATCGAAAATTACCAGAAAAATTTTGGCTACAGATTTATTATTAGTATAGATATATTCAGTACTGATGTGGAAGAGAAGGCCTGGTGACCTTAACTACGCCAAAAGAAATAAATAAACATATATATATATATATATATATACAGCAGAGTGCTGCATTGGAGTTAAATCGCTCGCTTGAACTCGGTCGAATGTCTCACCCTCGAGTGAGATAAGATCGGTCGTGATACGTTCGTAATAAATAGATGCACAGTTACAAGGTCATCTCACCGACATGTCTTACCTTGTATGGAAGGCGACATATAAGATACACATATGTTTTGCTCACACGGTAAAAATAAGGCTTTATTTTCTGCGTTTATGACAAACGTTTAATGGAACATACAAAATCAGTAACATGAAGTTATAAATAAAATAGTACGAAAAACTTCGATATACAGTTATTATTGCTAATTAATAATTATTCAATATTTGAATATAATAATATGATAGGTCCATACATAGTGTTCCGCCTTTGTCTACTGCGACAATGTAGAAACGTTTTACAAAATATTATTGATATAGCAGTACATTAATAACAATATTAGTACAGAGATAACGTCACAGAAAATATAATAAAACGAATAATCATGCTGCACAACTGTTACAGACGCAAAGATTGCTACACTAATTATTAGAGATTATTATTATTATTATTATTATTATTATTATTATTATTATTATTATTATTACGAGAAAACTTGATACGGTTCTTGCATTATCGTGATTGTGTTCTCCGTTTATAATAATTAGATTTACATCCAATAACATCTATCAGATGTGGAAAAAACAAAATCACTCCTGTGTGGGGGAAAAAAAAACATTTACCTACAACATTTATATTACATCTTAAAGCAAGTTTTGTAGTTGTTTTATGGAGAGGTTAGTTAACTGCAAAGTTTTGAAATGATAAACATCTATGATGTTACTACACAGTTCATCACTGTAACAAGAACGAATGTCTAACGCTCGGCTTATATCGTTCGAGGATTTATCGCTCACGACAATTTTACCCATTATGCATGTGCGCTACCTATCGGATTATGCTATGAACTACTTGGCGCTAGAGCGAAAACGTCTGATGCAGACTTCTGGTATACAGTATATTTACATATATAGAAATTAAAACACATTTGAAAGTAAGGCGGGTGATGAAATGTTTTCTTTCTTTGCAGTTGTTTTAAATTGAGTTAATCCTTTCAGGCATTTGGCTGAGAAGTATAAGTGACGCTATGTAAAGATTCATCTTTATGGACGGGGAAAGGTTATTAAATACAATTCATTTTGTTGTCTATAGTTGAGTTTCTGATATTTCGGAAAAGTCTAACAACCAGTTTAATTTAAAAAAAAGAAGCTAAAAGGACAACCCGAGCAACGCCGGGCGCTTTTAGCTTCAGCTAATATGTTATAATTTTAATAGAAAAATAGAAAAATATTGGAAAGAAAATTAAAATTTCACAGTCCTATAATATTGTACAACATATTATAAAATATGGACATTGCGATAATTGTTTTCTTTACAGTCCGACAAGGTTTATTAAACCAGTGTGAGAAATGAAGTTTTGCCAAAAATAAAAATAAATGTATTTTCCCTTATCAAATGGTTGCCAGATTTGACAAAGCGTGTTACATATAATTATTTTGAAACACACCTAAAAGATAAAATGATATGCATTTGAAACGATGAGGGAATCGAATATACAAAATGTCAGAAAAATTTACACCTAAGTAGCGTGTGTGCTCATTTACAGTTAAGAAAGGGGGAAAAATATCAGCTATGTACTTGTAAGAGTTTCATTGTCAAAACAAAATTAATGGTTCACTGAACTTGTAAACATTTATATGGTTAAGTACTCTTTGTCCCTTGTGGCAGCTCACTAATAGTGAAAAGATTTCTAAATATCAATAGAATGAATTGAATGCCATGTACCGCGAGAAAAATAGTATTACGGATTTATTGACATTGATATCTAAAACAATCAACAGCCCGGGGATAGGATAACTTGAAATTTCCATTATCACTCCCATACAAATGATTTCTCAATATCTGAACCGAGCCTTTGAGGGCACTAATGGCTATTTCCTTCACAATGCTGTGTGTTAGACCAGGTTTTTACATTTGTTGGCAAAGAATGAGGGTATGGTACCTCGTGCTCCCACCAACAAACCTATTACATCAATGTGGGACAGGCTATATTTATCTTTATAGAACGGGATTGTTGGTTCATAGATCCGTTTCTTTTCACTGTCCACCTCATGCGGTTGATCTGCATGTGTCTCAAATCTGATGGTGGAATCGAGAATGTATGCCGAGTTCTTAATGGCAATGATATCAATTCGCCGAACACTTCCTTGTGTGGCTAGTCCCTGCACCTCTTGGTGGACTGTAAACCCTACTTCCTTCAGTGCCTCGGCCAGCATAGAACGGACAGCATGGTGACGGATGTTGCGAAGAGCCTCACTATAAGGGCAGAAGCCAAGGATATGGGGAAGAGTTTCAATCTCGCTGAGATAGCGCCTACAGCGGGTACCATCCCGACTTCTATCCGGTACAGCTCGGACAGGAGCGACATAGCCTACCATTTTAAGGGCGTCTATCCATTCCGAGAGGGTTAGACCTTTGTGATTTCTTATACAGCTGTTTGCTGGGGGGAACTCTTTGTTAAGAATCACTCCTTTACCCTTCTGTTGCTATGTACACCAATTTTCACATTCTTTTTCTCTTAAAGCGTCTCTAACTTTTCGAGAGTCAACAAAATTTTCAAGATTATTTAAAAAAGAATTAGCAAGAGGGAAGCTAGTTTATAGTGTCTATGATTTTCTTGGTACCTATTTTGTAAATTTGAATGTTAGTTCATTGTTATACATCTTGATTACACAACTTTTAACACTGTATCACTTCGGAATATGTATGATGAGGCTCAACACACTAGAACAATATGATGTATACAGACACACGAAAACACACCACAACGATATTCTCAACACAACTCAATTTCAAAACACGTACACTCTTTGACTCTACACTACGAACGCACCCTCACAGGAAACAAGAGGCGCCAAGACCAACAACGACCAGTTCTGAAGATGACCCAAAATAGGTTAACAAGGTAGGCCTACGTTAAAATTTAACACAAGAAAGTCTCATTATCATTATTACATTTTATTTTAATTTTTCACATTGCTAGTACACTGTAATATATGTGTAGCAATGAAATAACCACTACTACCAATAATAATAAAAGTTGTCGACGATCAGGTGGTGATGAAATTCCTGGTAAATAAAGCAGAAGGTGCAAAGGGTTTTTCTCGAGGTCCTTCCGTTTCTATCATTCCACTGTATTTCTGAAAACGACTCTCAAAGAAGAGCGGATATAATAGCAATAAACTGGTCAAAGCAAAAGTATATTATCATAGATGCAACTATACGCATGGAGAGAGATCTAAACCAAGCTCATCTGTTCGATCATAAAAAGAGGGTCATTTATGAACCTTGTATTTCCTATCTTAGTGCCAAGTATAACATCCCTCTCTTCAATTGGTCAGTGACAGGTTTATTTTTTGGTGCTTGGAGTTCTTTACCAAAATTTACATATAATTTTTTAAAACAATTATCAATATCATTTTAGAACTCAAAAAATCACCCTGCAAATTCTTAAAGATTCCCTGGATATTATACAATTTCATTTATACCACTCACATGGCCTTAATTAAGGATATGCTAATTTTAAATAAAATCTTTTATTTATAAGTATAATTTTAAAGTCATCTTCTAAGATTTTATTTAATAATTGATAAATCAGTGGTGCTTAATTATTACATTTTATTTTTATAACAATATTCATATTTAATTGATCATACTTCTTTGCTATAAATTTCCGGATCCTCGTGGTCATCCTTAATTTAGGCCGGACGAGTTATTTCTCTCTCTCTCTCTCTCTCTCTCTCTCTTACGAAAATTAAAATTTCACAGTCCTATAATATTGTACAACATATAAAATATGCATATTATGATAATTGTTTTCTTTACAGTCCGACAAGGTTAGTGTGAAAAATGAAGTTTTGCCAATTTAATGGTTAAATCTGCTAGAGTAGCTAGTTTATAGTGTCTATGATTTTATTGGTACCTATTTTGTAAATTTAAATGTTAGTTTTTGGACTGTGAAGAATAAAGATGTCAGTAGAATAACAGCAAGTGAGATGAGGCTCATGAGAGCAACAGCTGGATATACTCGTTACTGGAATCATAAAAAAAATGAGGATATACTGCAAGAAGTCATCAGCAAATATCAACTTCAGTGGAAGGGTCATCTCGAACGAAAGGATCGATGCAGAATTCCAAAAGCACTGGGTCATTACCATCCAATTAAGATGTTGATAAATCGTCGTGAAATAACCTACTTAAAAAAATCCTATCCGCATGGCAAAAGAACTCTAGGTCGTCCGAAGAAGAGATGGACTGAAAATTCTAGTTTGAGACCGTAACAGGCCACTCGGCCTAATACTTGCTAGGAAGTCGACAACAAAATGTTAGTTCATTATTTTATTTTAATTTTTCACATTACTAGTACAATGTAATATATCTGTGGCAATAAAATTACCACTATTACTTCGTAATTTAAATATCTATGGAAATACAGTTCTTTTTAATATTGTATGAAATTTTTTAACTGTTAAACTGAAATCTAATTGAGAATCACTGTTTAAAGACAGAGAGTTGTATGTATTACACATAACAAACATTGGAGAGTTCTTGAAGAAAACAGTTCTAGAATTGGGAATAACAAAAATTTGCCTATGATGTAATTCTGTTTTTTTTTTACATTGAACTGAGGAATTTAAGAAAATCACAGTTATTCAATATACCGTTAACAGTCTTATAGAGTAAAATTTGACTATTTATTAATCGTCGAGATTTTAAAGTGTTATAATTAAAAGTAACTGATTGTATGAAATTTGCTTGTCATAAGACGACACGTGATGTTTTTAAAATATAAATAACGTAACAATCTTTTCTGTATCCTTTCTATTTGCATCTTAGGGACTGGAACTGAGGTGACCATATTACAGACGCATACTCTAGCTTACTTCTAACTAGTGTTTTATATACTGGGTGTTCAGTTCAAAGTGTGTCATGGCTCGCTGTATGCCGTCATGTGGCTAGCCGATGAGCCTAGAGAATTCAATCTTCCTACACTTCCGCAGAGGTGTATAACCTATGAGGTAGAGAAGTTGCCTACCAAGTACGGCGTTCATTCTGAAGAGTACGTACCGATACGTACGGTAACGCCGGTAGTGGCAGGAATGTACGACTTGCCGGCACAAAACACAGTTCGAAAGAGGTTATGGTAGCACACAGACCGTACAGACCGCCATCTGTTGCTACGATGTTCAAGTTATACCGTACACGTTCTCAAGTTCAGATTGAAGAACGCCTTAAATAATAGGCAACTTCTCTAACATATAAGTTGAAACTCGCTTCAAATCGGTGACCCAATAACAGTGACGTCATGACACACTTTGAAATGAACACCCAGTAGAGTATCAATAGTATTTGCAGTAATTAAAAAAAAATGGGATGAAGTCTTGGGTTCCGGGCACTGGGACTTATCAGCCACTCGTATGGGATGTTGACCTGCCTGTCAGGACGGAGGCAGGATGTCCTGCCTGTCAGCATCGGCTTCCCGAAATCCACCCGGGCTTCCTGTCTACTTGAATCATCTCATACGTCGTAAAACTGACTAATATAAGCCTAGTTGCCCTCGAAGAGATGAACTAGCCTAGCCAAGACTTTCCGTAAACTAAAATTGAATGCCGCATTGTATCCTACAGAGTGATTTATATAGAACTGACACATTTCTTTCTTTAATTATTCCGTTGGAAATTCATTCAATGACACAATTTTAGCACCAAATTAAGCAGAATGTTCTGGAGTTTCGATTCCTTGTCACTAGATGCGCAGATGTTTATGTTTTATTCCTATTGTTGGCAGCCTAAAGCTATATAGGGTTACGGTTGTTCATCAGCTACAGGAACCAGATAAGGATAAAAGATTTAATTATTGTCGTTGGTTTCAGACGTTCATTGTGCAAAATCCTGCCATATTGTCCATCACATGGTTCACAGATGAAGCATGGTTCCATTTATCCGGTTATGTGAACCCACAGAACTCACGCCATTGGGCCATCGAAAATCCACATGTCATCCATGAAGCACCTATGCACCCGGTTAAAATCGGAGTTTGATGCGCAATATCCGCACAAAGAATAGTGGGGCCAATTTTTTTTAACCAGATTGTGAACACTGCAGAGTACCGACTGATTTTCATGGAGTTTGTTGAGCAACTGGACGATGTAGAGCTGAGTCAAGGATATTTTCAGCAAAATGGCGCTACATGCCATACATCAAATAAATCCATGGAACTAATTGCAAGTTTCTTTGACGACCGAATAATTTCCAGGAACCTGTGGCCACCGAGATCTCCGGATTTGACATCGCCGGGCTTCTTTCTATGGGGTTACTTAAAAGACAGGGTTTACGCCACACGTCCCCAGACATTGGACGACCTGAAGCACAACATCACACAGGAGATTCAAGCTATTGACAACAGAGTCCTCCAACGAGTGGCCAGTAACATGGGACGACGTGTTGATTTGTGCCTTATGCAGGATGGAGGACATTTTCAACATTTGCTATAGAGGTAAATAATCTCCCAAAATTCCTCTACATTTTAGGTATAATAAGTTGTCGCTAGCGTAATTCGTTTTGAAACAATTAATGAAAGAAATGTGTCAGTTCTATATAAATCACTCTGTATAATGTGATGCTTGTCGCATCTGCCCTTGAATTTCAGCAAGTTTGCCAGTGAACGTAATACATTGCTACTGCAAAAGCAATATATCAGTATTTATCGAGAACCACTTAGCAAGACTGCATAGATTCGTCGCAAAATAAACAAACGCGTACTTCCATTCGCTTTGAAACACAAGCAGCGAACTCATACAATGATAACACGCTGCCTAGTCACTGGAATACATATTGGAGAAACATAAAGCGAAGGCTGATAAAGTGCGAGGCTCCACTTTCCACCGGAGTATATTTACCATCACGAGCTTCTTTAAGATAAGCCACGCAGACTTTACGAGCTGAATAACAGAGGGTACTGAAATTTAAATAAGATCAGGTGGAGGAGGAATTAGCCTACCTCATGGCCAAACACAGAGAACTAAATCATTTTATTATGTTGTTTAAAATTTAATTGAGAGATATATTTTTTTAAACGTCGGTGTGATTTGTAATGTTATTTATTTACTTACTTACTTACTTACCTACTTACTTACTTACTTACTGGCTTTTAAGGAACCCGGAGGTTCATTGCCGCCCTCACATAAGCCCGCCATTGGTCCCTATCCTGAACAAGATTAATCCAGTCTCTACCATCATATCCCATCTCCCTCAAATCCATTTTAATATTATCTTCCCATCTACGTCTCGGCCTCCCGAAAGGTCTCTTTCTCTCCAGCCTCCCAACTGACACTCTATATGTATTTCTGGATTCGCCCATACGTGCTACATGCCATGTCCATCTCAAACGTCTGGATTTAATGTTCCTAATTACCTAATTATAATAATTTATTTTTTATTTATTATTTATTATTAATATTTGTGTGCTGAACAACAGCCAGAGGCCAATTATAGTTCAGCACAATACACAAACAGAAGATACAAAGGTGCAAAACAAAAATAAATAATATCATAAATAACAAAAACATACATGAATACAATTGAGTACAAACAGTAAAAACTAATAATCAAAACGAAACTAAACCTTAAAAGGATCTAAATTGTGCCCATGCAAATTGGCATATTTTATGCATCTACAGACTGGAGAAAGTGATTTTGAATTTCGGTTATAAAAAATTTTTTGAAAAATTAAACCTTTTGTAGGAATACGAAGGCTGATATTGTTTATGATAGACTCACAATCAATATCACTCTTGATAACTTTGCAAAAAAATTGATAATCAAGATTTAGACGTCTAGCATAAAGGCTACAACAGTTAAAATATTTACAGGTAATATCATAGTTAAAGTCAGTGGAATTGGGTATATATCGAAAAGCACATAAGGAAATAAATTTTCTTTGAATATTTTCCAATTTAACCGAATCGGTTGAAGTAATGGAATTCCAGGCTACAGATGCATATTCAAGTTTAGAGCGAACCAAAGTAAAGTATAGAATTAATAGTGACTCAGGAGTAGAAAAAGAATAGGTTATAGACCTTATTAAACCAAGCATTCTTATTGAATGATTATAAATATATTGAACATGATCGTGAAAGTATAATTTAGAATCGAGTAGTACACCAAGATCTTTTATAGAATTTTTCCTAATAATACAGGCGTTATTAAGAGAATAATTAAATTTTATGGAAGTAGTTTTTCGAGAGTACGAAATGACAATCGTTTTTGTTTCACTAATTTTCATTCCATTAATGTCAGACCAAAGTTCAATGGAGTTAATATCATTTTGAAGAGTTTGGCAATCGGCAGAACTATTTATGGAGCGAAAGATTTTGAGATCATCAGCAAATAACAGGTAGTTTGAACTTATTCTTTTACATATGTCATCAATAAATAATAAAAATAATAGAGGGCCCAATGTAGATCCTTGAGGAACTCCACATAAACAATTAAATGGGTCCGAGAGAGAATCACCAAGACGAACACAACATTGTCTATTAGTTAAATAGTTTTCAAACCAGCTCACGTAGTTAGAAGAGAGACAAAAGTTTTTTAATTTATTTATCAGAATATTGTAAGGTACAACATCAAACGCTTTGCTAAAGTCGATATAAATTGAGTCAATTTGGCCTTGGGTTTCAACAACAGGCATAACAAGATTAAGGTAGGATACTAAGTTTGTAGTTGTTGATTTACCTTTAGTAAAACCATGTTGCGCTGAATTAATTTTATTCTTAACATAAAATGAAACATGTTTGTGGATTATTTTTTCAAAAATTTTTGAGAAATTGTTTAATATTGAAATAGGTCTATAATTGGAAACAACATTTTTTTACCATTCTTAAAGATAGGAATAACGGATGCTTCTTTCCAAAGCATAGGGTATGTACCGGTTAATAAACTTAAATTAAATATAAAGGTTAAAACGGGTATTAGAATATTAGAACATCCCTTAATAATAAAATTAGGAATGCCATCAGTGCCCTTTGATTTATTAGGTTTAAGCTTTTTTATGGCTAATGAAACGTCTTCAACTGTAATTTTAGGTAAGGATAAGAAGTCAGTAGAATTATACTCCAACAAACAGAGATTAGAATTAGGCTGTTTTTGAATCGATTTGAATTGATTAGCAAATGCATTAGCAATTTCTTGCTGATCAGTAATGTGAATCCCATTTATTAATAATTCGGTGGGATAATTATTGGATTTACGAAAAGATTCTACGCATTTCCAAAATTTCATAGGTTCATTCTTCAAATTTCATCAATGGATTGTAACCATTTAAATTTGTCAGATTTAATCATAGCTTTAACTTGTTTTCTGTAATTGGAAAAAATTTGATAATGGTGATCAGTTTTGAATTTCTTAAAATTTCTATGTGCTTTGTTTTTTTTCCTAATAAGTATACGCAAGGTATTTGAAAACCATTTAGGATAGTGCGATTTTTTTAAGAAAGTGACTGGAACAGCAAGAGAAATAGCTTTGTTCATAATCTGGGATAACGCGTTAGCAGCAACGTTAACATCAGTAGTTTGATATATGGAATTCCAATCATGATTGTATAGAGTGGAATAGAGTTTCAAGTAATCACCTTGAGAATAATTTATGAAGGTACTAGATTGGCAGTGATCGGGTAGCGACAAATACACTTCAAGATTAATGGAGATAGATGGATGATAAGAATCCTCCAAAACTAGAGAAGGAATTGGCTAGTTTTATTGTACTATTAATAATATTAGTAAAGACAAGATCAAGTAGATTTTTACTTGAGACAGTAAAATTAATTTGGTTTAATCCCAGAAGGCAAGACGAGGAATATAAATCACTGGACTTAATTTTAGAGTACCGGTAGTAATGAATATCATTAAGATTAAAACCAGTTGACCAATCCATACCAGGACAATTGAAATCACCAATAATTACTATTCTAAAATTATGAGTATCAAGGTTTTTTTCAAGAAAATTGAGGTAAGATTTTAAGTGATTATGACCGAAATCAGGTGGGAAGTAATGATTTCCAATTAATAAATTAATACCATCAGCCATTTTAATTTCAATCCAAACACATTCATTAATAATTTCTAAATCATATCGCCGACAGGTAAAAGGTAACTGGTTGTTAAGTTTCAAGTAATCACCTTGAGAATAATTTATGAAGGTACTAGATTGGCAGTGATCAGGTAGCGACAAATACACTTCAAGATGAATGGAGATAGATGGATGATAAGAATCCTCCAAAACTAGAGAATGATTGGCTAATAATAATAATAATAATAATAATAATAATAATAATAATAATAATAATAATAATAATGTTTTATTTTCGCTGGCAGAGTTCAGGCCATAAGGCCTTCTCTTCCACTCAACCAGCCTTAATCAATAGAATACATATTTAAATTACGAATATTTACACTACACTCAAAAGGTTCTCCAGCAGTATTATTCAGTTAAGTTTTAACGACTAGTAGACTACATATTTATTTAAATTTAGATAAACCTATAAGATAAAGTAGTAACTTAATTCATGAGCTTATTTAATTCAATCAATTAATTATAATTAATTTGAGATTTGAGATAGCTAATGAAAATTAATTTAATATAAGCGTACTAGAACTATGTTACAGGGAGAAAAAAATATATATATATAAATGTAAAATATATTTTTATAATGACAATATTAATGTAATTGTCATTAGAAGTTTTGTAAATCTATTTAGAGAAATTAATGATAATAATAAGAATAGACAGATGTTAGTTTCATTATATTTATTAAATATTAATCAGCAATTAATTTGTTAAGTAAGAATTTATGTAATTTTTACCTAAATGAAGTTATTGTCCAACAACCCCTTACATCACTCGGTAGCGAGTTCCAATTTCTAGCAACTGAAACTGTATAAGATGAAGAATATAAAGATGTCTTGTGGTAGGGTATAATGAGTAAATTATGTCAGGTGAAGAATATAATGCGTGCAGCTCTGCGTTGTGTAACTTTCTCTATTCCCGTAACCTCATCTCTCTTAGCCCCAAATATTTTCTTAAGAACCATATTCTCAAACACACTTGATCTCTGTTCCTCTCTCAAAGTGAGAGTCCAAGTTTCACAGCCATACAGAACAACCGGTAATATAACTGTTTTATAAATTCTAACTTTTAGAATTTTTGACAGCAGACTAGATGACAAAAGCTTCTCAGCCGAATAATAACAGGCATTTCCCATATTTATTCTGTGTTTAATTTCCTCCCGAGTGTCATTTATATTTGTTACTATTGCTCAAGATATTTGAATTTTTCCACCTCTTCGAAGGATAAATCTCCAATTTTTATAGTTCCATTTCGTACACTATTCTGGTCACGAGACATAATCACATACTTAGTCTTTTCGGTGCTAAAGATATTTCATTTCTGAAAGACACAAGTCTTCTACTAACTTATATGTCCAGTAGCATACTACCTCTGGCTATGAATTTTGTGAGACAGGATTGAATTCCAGGCAAGGAAATTTCCGAATTTGATTTGGATAGTACTTATCAATCCCTAACTTCAATATCTGAATAAGTTTTTCTCTAAAACATTTAGTCGAGTGTAGGCACAGCTTACAGCAGTAAAATTTTGGAAACATTCAAAATGTTTTTCTTCCATTACTGTATCTTGTACAGCAATGACAATTAGTATGTGTAAAACACAGTCCTTCTGCTATATGAGAAAAAACAATTTTTACGATTTAAAAAAGTTATTTACAATTTTCTTTTTTCAAAATCCAGTTCATTGTGTAGTGATGAAGCAATTCCAACATAACTAAAAAACTATCCAACATTCTGTGATGAAATTTTGCATGTTTATTTATGCATTTCATATCAGCAATATGATGCAAGATACTTCCCTACTTTTCATAGATTGTCTGATAAAATATAAATTCATATTTAAAATGTTCAGATATCAGTATTTTCTTACAACACAAAATTAAAAAAATGTATTTTATTTTATTTATTAAGGATAGGTTTGGAAGTAAATCTCTGAAACACCAAGTATATGATTATGTCTCGTGACGAGAATATTGTAGGATCTATTGATGTGGAAACAGGCCTAAGGCCTAATTCCATGATGGAGAAGAAGAAAAAGAAATACAATAATAAAATGTTATGATTCACACATGTATGTACATTATTTACTTTCCTGATATGTTTTGAATAAAATTTTATATATTCGGTTATCATCCTAATGTTACAAATAAAACTAGTGCAAATTGTATTGAAGGTAATAAATAGAATTATTAATATACTTCTTTTCTCTTTGTATTTATAAATTCAATAAAACTTATGTAAACTGTATTGAAATAATAAATAGAATAAATGTATAAACAAACAAAACAAAAAAACGAAATAAATAATACGTCCTTCTGGCAGGACAACGGGATAGTACCGCCAGCACCCTTAACTTGCGTACTGCTTTAAAAAGAATGTGTTTAATTTGTAATCTTAAGTCATTTTTTCTACTATTCCTTTACTGTACTGTTTACATTTGTTTTTAAATCTTTTGTATTGCCCCTACCATTATATATTGCCCTTCAAGAATTTCGGTATTCGTTAGTTGTAAGTCATTACTTGTGTTATATTTTAATTATTGTAAATTAATCCTCTACATTCAAAACCCTCTATAGACCATTTTGTTCACAATTGATTTATGCCCACATATTGCTTACTAAGAATGAATTCTAATGATTTATATAGATTGAATTAAAAAATCCACTAAATTTGAAGCAAAAGGTTTGTTAAAAGTCACTGTTAGATTGAAAATACCCTCTATTTTCCTCCAGTTACTTTCAAAATCCTTTAATTTGTGAAAGTAGATATAGGGGATTTTGAATCTATAGGATTCAAATGTTCCTGAATCATGTATGTAACTTGTAACCGTAAATCATTGCTTGTAATATCTCTTTATTACTCTTAATTGTTTCATTGTTCATGAATTAAGTATTAATTTGAAAGTGAAAGTGAAACTTTGTTTTATTAACCTACTATTGATTATATTTTTAAGATCGTGATTTACTCTGAAACGGTTAAACATTCTTGTATACCTTTCACATAGATTATTCCTCAAACATCTCATTAATCTTTAACAGGATCCATTCTTTCACTAATGTGCATGCTTCTACATAATGCATGTGAATTGTAACTGTGACCACTATTTTATGTTATCACTTTACTATTGGTTATAAAATATGTATTTTGATGCCTACTATAACCCTAATATACCTCAGGATGAAATAGGGTTTATTAAATTGGATAATAAAAAAAAACTTGCGTACTGCCGGTAGGACATTACACGAATACGTCCTCCTAGAAGGACAGCATATGGAAAATATTGTTTAAGAATCTGAAGTACAAATATCTATGTACAAAAGTTCTTCTGGAAGCGCTTCGGGAAGAACAGGACTCTGTGCGATTAACCATTAACTTCTGTGTCGGTAAATTCGTGTAATATTAACCATCATGAAAAAAAATCATGTTTCCGATAGCTGGTTATTTCCCTTCTCGCACAGCTCATATGCCAGGTCTCGCCTCTTCATCTGTACTCAATTAAAAACTGCTGAACGTATGATTTCAAAGGGGTGATATGCACAACAATGGAGCTGCACCCGCGACGCTGCGCCTTCAAGACGCTGACCCGCACAGCACGGACTAATTAAATCGGCCGCTTACTTATTCAGCACTCCACACGAGCATCCTCTATAAATCGCCAGTTTATAACCACTAATTTAACTAACTTGTTACAGTGCAGCTGGGATGCTCCCCAGCTTTTTCCCTCTTGTTATATTCTTATTGTAAACACAACTTCAATAAATAATGGATTAAGAGCACAAAATGTAAATAAACTACAACTTCCGTGAGAATATTATTATTGTAAATGTAAAATAGGATTTAAAAAAAGAGTGCATTTATACAAGACTTTTAAGAAAAACGCAGAGAAAAACCTCCTTCAAATGTCTGTCCGTTCATGGTGCGACAATCCTTTAAAGGCCAGGGTTCGTCAGCCGATTGCTGGTCTCATATTCACATTATATATTTACCTATATAGGAGAGACTCGTCTAATTTGGCAATATTTGTATTTTGACACAGTTTGTAGTTACATATTTTGAAATTAATTATTCCTCTATTATGGAATGTGTTTAAACATTAAATCCCAATAAACCTCTGAAAGAAAATTCTACAAATCTAAATTACTTTACACATAAACTACACTCTCTACCAAAAAGTAATTGGGCACTGTTTTTGCCCTTTTAGAACATCGTGTTATACCACCTCTTGTTACTATAACAGCAGCCACCCTGTCAGGCATGTTCTCCACTAGTTTGTGTAGGATATCCACTGGAATGCGTCGCCATTTATCCTGCAATATGGCTCTCAGTTGGACAATGGAAGTTGGCCGCATTTCCCGAAACCTCAATCGCCGGTCCAATTCGGCCCAAAGGTGCTCAATGGGATTGAGATCAGGACTCCGTGCAGGCCAGTCCAACCGGTGAACGTTATTGTCTGCATACCACTGCATAGTAGCGGCCGAAACATGGCATCTAGAACGTAAAATCCTGGGTGCCCAATTACTTTTTGGTAGATAGTGTAATAAATAACAAATGACATGTTTCCAGATTTGGTACTTCATCAGGATAATTTGGCAATAGTACAGGGGTAATTAGGCAGTAGGATTAAAATGTAAATTTTTCGAAATAAAACAGTGGTACAAGGTTTATAAGACTCAAGTTACTGGGACAAGAAGTCACTAAACATCATAAACACAAAACAAAAGCAAAAAAAAAAATAGAATTGAATGGATTTTTCCGATCACTCTTATTAATTATATTGAAGGGTTGTCTTCTAATTTTTTTTTTTTTTTTTTTTTTTTTTTTTTTTTGCCGATAACCCAAACCCAAGTTCTTGCATTTTGATTAAATATGTCACCAGTTTTTGCTCTTCCTCAACGGTTAGAGCTTGGGGTCGTCCTTTCTTGGGAATGACAACGTCATCGGGTCCTGAGGATGCATACTGAAACCTCTTTAAGTTGTTAAAGGTCACATTGTACTTCTTAGAAGCCCTATAAGTCGACGATCTATCTTTCAAAACACTCCCAACCGCAAATCAACTTTGGAATATTCTTCAGAATAATTTCCTCGTTCCATTGGCATATCTGCAACATACCACACACAATGCTGCATTGAAGACTGTAAAAATCCCTCATACGTCCCTACTCTTAAATTTTACTATCGAGTACACATTCTTGTCCAAAGAGAGCAGCAATATATCACTATAATGGAAAATGCTAATTCACACTACCCTGGAGAAGACATTTTTTGCTAAGAAGAACATAAAACGAGCTAAGGCCTGATGAGTTATTAACAGAAAATATTAATTATATAAATGGCTTACCTTATAATATGGAATCTCAGCTTTTCATATATAATGCACAAACAAACGTAGGTAATGAACGACACTTTCCGTCTTTGTATACACACGTCCACACAACCACCACGTCAAAAGGAAGTATTCAACACTTCTTTCTATTAGTAACAATATCTG